>NW_014559031.1:0-1613 GCF_001313825.1 Dinoponera quadriceps
AGCAACTGGACAAACTGAATGCAGCGATTAAAGAAAAACGGCCAGAATTTGTCAATCGTAAGGGCGTTATCTTTCACCAAGACTACGCTAGGCCACACACATATTTGGTCACTCGCCAAAAATTAATGGAGCTTGGTTGGGAATTGATGTTACATCCACCATATAGTCCTGACATTGCGCCGTCAGATTACTATTTATTTCGATCCTTGCAGAACTACTTGGATGGTAAAACTTTTAAGGATGATGAAGCTNTTTTTGGCCGATAAAAACCAGAAGTTCTACGAGCGTGGAATTATGAAGTTGCCAGAAAGATGGCAAAAGGTCATCGAACAAAATAGAAAATATGTCAGTGATTAAAGTTCATTCTATGCACAAAAAAAATTGTATTTTATTTCTATGAAAAAATTAGCAATTACTTTTTGGGCAACCCAATAAATACCTGAAAAACTATGAAGGACATCATCACAATCAAGAAGAAGACGTTATTAATTATCGTAAATCTTGATTGGCAATACGGCCACAATTTGAACATTGACAGAAGCATTCTATTTATATTACAATAATGATATTCTTTGAAGTCTGTTTCTTTGTGATACAATGGCATTATCGAGAGAGAAATAACGTCAAGATGTTGTCGTGCTGACCAGCAGAACGGTCTGACCGTTTAAATTGTGTTTTCCATATTTCTATTTTTACTGTGTTTTTCTAAAATATATCGACGTAATTGCGACGTGTAATTTGAAAGAAACTCGCATGAAACGTACTCAGCAGCTTAGAACACCATTTAAGGTTTGCTTCTGATGTCGAGAAGAAGTTGAATTATCAAAATTACACGTAGTATTAACCAGGTGCGATTTTTCCATCAGATGTGGGACGTAATATCTATATTTCCTCTTTTGCGTTGACACAGGCACATTTGCCACGGATTCGCCATGACGTTTCATTGCTTTCCGTGATGTCGAGCGTGACATTTATGCTAGCTTAGAGTGCTTCCGTTGCTATGTGCCCTACGGAAGTTACGCGAACTGCGAGGATCTTATTTGTTAAAAACTCTGTAAAAAAAGAGGCTGTTTTCTTTTCAATATGCAACGTCTAGCTCAAGTACCATTATGCAATCTTACTTGAATCTAATAAGCATAATTATACAGGGTGTTTAAAGAGGGTCGGAACCTCGAAGTATCTCAAGAAATGTTGGTTTCGAAAGGAATTATTTCATTTGGGGGTTCTAAAAAGACCTATTTTCTAATTTTATTAGTTCGATCGTAGATGTTGCCAGGGTCGCGTTGAATTTTTTAAATGAAAGACCTTTTAAATGAAGACACTCATTAATAAATTACGTCCATATAGAAAGTCTGTTTACTTAAGTTTTATCGACTTATTGGTTTAACGCACAGAGAAAAATCAATTATCATATAATATCTAAAATTAACTGCACACTCAGGTACTTGGGTATTTCCCAAAAGATTTGAATTAGTATCAGGTAGTCGAGGTTGATAATCCAGGTGAGTGATTTAGATATATCTAATTAATACATGTACATTTATTTAAGGATATAAGATGTCATGTCAAGAAATTAAATTATTTGTTTCAGTCGTAAGTAAAATCGATTTTTT
>NW_014559032.1:0-1365 GCF_001313825.1 Dinoponera quadriceps
ACACTCCGCGATTGGGCTTTGTCTAAAAAGCGAGCTGTGGTGCGGCGCCAGCAGTCGAAAAGCAACACGCCGCGATTGGACTTAGACGTAAGAGCGAGCGTGTGGTGCGGCGTCCGCAGTATAAAAGCAACACTCCGCGATTGAACATAGTCTCAGGAACGAGCGTGTGGTGCGACGCCCGCAGTCGAAAATCAACACACCGCGATTGGACTTAATCTCATGAGCGAGCTGTGGTGGGGCATCCGCAGTCGAAAAGCAACATTCCGCGATTGGACTTAGTCGCAGGAACGAGCCTGAAGCGCTTCCCGCAGTAGAAAATCAACNGGACTTATTCGCAGGAGCGAACCTGAAGCGCTTCCCGCAGTAGAAAAGCAACACATCGCGATTGGACCTAGTCGCAGGAGCGAGCGTGTGGTGCGGCGCCCACAAACGAAAAGCAAGACTCCGCGTTTGGACTTAGTCGCAGGAGCGAGCCTAAAGCGCTTCCCGCAGTCGAAAAGCAATACGACGCGATTGAACATAGTCGCAGGAGCGAACATAAAGCGGTGCCCGCAGTCGAAAATCAACACACCGCGATTGGACTTAGTCGCAGGGGCGAGCGTGAAGCGGTGCCCGCATTCGAAAAGCAACACACCGCGATTGGACTTAGTCGCAGGAGCGAGCGTGAAGCGGTGCCCGCAATCGAAAAGCAACACACCGCGATTGGACCTAGTCGCAGGAGCGAGCGTGGGGTGCGGCGCCCGCAATCGAAAAGCAAGACTCCGCAATTGGACTTAGTCGCAGGGGCGAGCGTGAAGCAGTGCCCGCAGTCGAAAAACAACACGCCGCGATTGGACTTATTCGCAGGAGCGAACCTGAAGCGCTTCCCGCAGTAGAAAAGCAACACATCGCGATTGGACCTAGTCGCAGGANAAAAAGCAACGCTCCGCGATTTTACTTAGTCGGAGGAGCGAGCGTGTGGTGCGGCGTCCACAGTAAAAAAGCAACACGCCGCGATTGGACTTAGACGCAGGAGCGAGTGTGATGCGGTGCCAGCAGTCGAAAAGCAACACCCCGCAATTGCAATTAGAATCAGGAGCGAGCGTGTGGTGCGGCACCCGCAGTCGAAAATAAACACGACGCGATTGGACTTAGACACAGGAGCGAGCGTTAAGAGGTGCCCCAGTCGAAAAGCAACACTCCGCGATTTTACTTAGTCGGAGGAGCGAGCGTATGGTGCGTCGTCCGCAGTAGAAAAGAAACACGCCGCGTTTGAACTTAAACGCTGAAGCGAGCGTAAAGCCGTGCCCGCATTAGAAAAGCAAACGCCGCGTTTAGACTTAATCGCAGGAGCGAGAGTGAAGCGGTGCCCGCAGTTGAAAAGCA
>NW_014559033.1:0-1873 GCF_001313825.1 Dinoponera quadriceps
AGTAATGATGTCCCTTTCTCTTTTCTCTTTTATTAGAAAGATAAGGTTTGAAGTAAATCACTGAATTGGAAGAAAGTAGTAATTTAACATCTCGCAAATTGAAACGGAAAGCAACTTTATAAAATGTGTAATAATAAAAAAAAATATTCTTATTTGTAATAATAATGAAAAAAATATTCTTATTTGTAGTACACAGATACAAATTTTATTTCATTAATTCAAAAAAAATTGCTAGAAGCTTGCAAATATTTGACTCTTTGTCTGAAAAAATAAGTTATTTTGTAGACATGGAATAACACAATTATATAAAAAGCGATAGCGATAAATTATAATAGTAGATAATATAATNAAAGTAAATCACTGAATTGTAAGAAAGTAGTAATTTAGTATCTCGCAAATTGAAACGGAAAGCAAATTTATAAAATGTGTAATAATAAAAAAAAATATTCTTATTTGTTATAATAATGAAAAAATATTATTTGTAGTAAACAGATCCAAATTTTATTTCATTAATTCAAAAAAAATTGCTAGAAGCTTGCAAATATTTGACTCTTTGTCTGAAAAAATAAGTTATTTTGTAGACATGGAATAACACAATTATATAAAAAGCGATAGCGATAAATTATAATAGTAGATAATATAATTGTATATTGTTTTATTAATATTAACATGTCCTGTGTCGGATAATTTTATATGATTTATCATCTACGCCACAGCATGAAAACTGTTTTGCATGTATATCACACTTATTTATTAACTTAAACCAGGTGTATGCATAAGTTTTTTCCGGTTTAACTAAGAGATGGCGCCAGCGAAAAGTACGCAGCGTATTAATTTGACACATACGTCATTTTGTTCGTCTGACATTTAAAATTACAAACACACACAAGTTGAGTCCACCAAAAACTAGCGTCTTTGTTTTATCGTTCAGTGATTATGTCGAGTTTTGTGCCTGAAAAAGAACATTTGCGGCACGCATTGCTTTTCTTATTTAATCAAAAGAAAAAGGCTGTTGAAAGTCATCGTCTGCTGATAGAAATATATGGTGAACACGCTCCATCGATTAGAACATGTGAGACATGGTTTCGACAATTTAAAAATGGTGATTTCAATGTGAAAGACAGTGAGCGCTCTGGTAGACCACAAAAATGCGAAGACGAGCAATTGCAGGAGTTATTGGGTGATGACGCAACTCAACGGCAATTAGCAGAAGCATTACATGTATCACAAGAAACAATCAGCAGACGTTTACGAGCAATGGGAAAGATCAATAAACTCGGTAAATGGGTCCCACACAATTTGAATGAACGTCAAATGGAAAATCGCAAAATCATTTGTGAAATGCTGCTTCAACGCCACGAAAGGAAATCATTTTAGTATCGAATTGTGACGGGTAACGAAAAATGGATTTATTTTGAAAACCCGAAGCGGAAAAAATCGTGGCTTTCACCTGGCGAAGCCGATCCATCAACACCAAGGCCAAATCGCTTCGACAAGAAGACCATGCTCTGTGTCTGATGGGACCAGAGCCGTACTGTATATTATGAACTCTTGAAGCCCAGCGAAACCGTTAATACACAACGCTATCGCCAACAAATGATTAATTTAAACCACACATTAATCGAAAGACGACCGGAATGGGCCAGAAGACATGGCAAAGTGATTTTGTTACACAACAATGCGCCGTCTTACACAGCAAAACCAGTGAAAGACACCTCGAAATCGCTTGGATGGGACATCCTTCCGCACCCGCCGTACTCCCCAGACCTGGCGCCATCTGACTATCACTTCTTCGCATCAATGGGGCACGCGCTCGCAGAGCAGCACTTCAGCAATTTCGAGGAAGTTGGAAAATGGCTCGACGAATGGTTTG
>NW_014559033.1:1965-2182 GCF_001313825.1 Dinoponera quadriceps
TTTTTTTTTTACCAAAAAACCGGAAAAACTTATGCATACACCTGGTAACATTAGGAAAATTTTCTACTCCGTCATTATAACAAATGATTCCTGGATCATAAAAATTAAATTTAAAAACTTATATAATTTGAAAATAAATTATATCAAAGTAAAGTGTTGAGAATGTAAAATATAATACAAAATTATATATATTAAAATATAATATAAAATATAATAT
>NW_014559034.1:0-1134 GCF_001313825.1 Dinoponera quadriceps
TTCTTTCTAGGGGTGTTTCAATCCAATACTCACAATAATTTAGGGTTTTGCGCACAAATTAGCCCTCGTTGAAGAAGATTCCACCACATTTTATTTCCGCGTAACATATTTGCAACCGCATTGCTTCGAAATAACATTGTTTCTAGTACGGAAAGTAATTAATTCCAAAACGATTAACTGAAGAGTTAACTATTTAATATTTAAAATAAAGCTTTATGATAATTGAAAAAAAAATTTTGTTAATATAGTGAATAAATTATTTATTTCTTTTATTAAATAATATTTACACGTATAAAATAAAAATATTCTACATTGATTAAAGTAGTATAAATTTTACACATTTTCATATTATTTTATAATTATATATAACAAAATAAACTTAATTTTTGAAAAATAAAAAATTTTATTGTTTCTTTATTTTTCTTACATAGTCTCATAGATATTTTATGTATATTATTATAACGTATATATACTTATATCTGAATTTATTAATGAGATTATAAAAACTTATGTAACATAAAATTTGTAAGATAGAAAGGTTAATTAAATGAATCATTTATTTTCATAAAATTATATACTGATTATTAGTAAAACATTCTTTACATATTTGATAGATAATTGAATTTTGATAAAAAGAAATGTAAATATTNTAAAGAATTTAGTAATAATTATACAGGAATTGTGAAGTTTATTATTTAATAAATAATTACATATTAAATTAAATGACGATGTTAAAAAAAAATTTTAGTAATTAATTATTAATATATGAGAAAAATATTATATGATTATTGAAAAATAAATGTAACAATTGACAAAATTATTAAATTATTTTTATAGATTAATGTAATTTATAAAATTTCTCATATAACTGTTATAAAGAAATTTGAAAATTTAATGAATATTATCAACCGGTTTTGGGTTTAAATTGGGTTTGGGTTGCGTTTGGGTTGCGTTTGGGTTGCGTTTGGGTTTGGGTTGGGCTTGGGTTTGGGTTGCGTTTGGGTTTGGGTTTGGGTTGCGTTTGGGATTGGGATGCTTTTGGTTTGGTTTGGGTTTGGGTTTGGGCTGCGTTTGGGATTGGGTTTGGTTAGGTTACGCAAGGCTAGGTTACGCAAGGCTAGGTTACGCAAGGCT
>NW_014559035.1:0-2237 GCF_001313825.1 Dinoponera quadriceps
ACCGCAGCTAAAACGCATATCTTATTATTCTAAGTGTATGGTGATGAAAGTCCATCGGAAAGAACATGTAGAGTTCAGTTTAAGCATTTTCGAAACGATGATTTTGAGAGACAAAAAACCGCACAGCCGAAAAAAATTTGAAGATATCGAGCTACAAGAATTGCTCAATGTGCATCCAGCTCTAACGCTTTTAGAGGTGTCGAAAGCGTTTAATGTTACTCCAATAGCCATTTCAAAACTCTTCCATGTCATGGGAAAAATTCATAAGAAAGGAACACGGCTACCGTATGAGTTGACAGAAAATGCCATTTTGAATCGTTTGTATATCGCGACTTCTTTGCTTGTCAGATAAAGAAAAAAGTGTGTTTTGTGGCGTATCGTGACTGACAATGAAAGATAGATTTATTTTCATAACCCCAAACGGAGGAAATCATGGGTGTACAGCGGTCAATCATCCACTTAAACACTAAAGAGGAATATTTATAAGCATAAGACCTTGCTCTGAATTTGGTAGGACCTGGACGGTGTACTACATTGCGAGTTCTTGCGTCCAAATAAAACCGTTACAGCCGATCGCTACCAACAGCAATTATGCCTATTGAGTGAAAAGATTGATGGAAAAAAACCATCCGTAGCCAACAATTGACGTAAAGTTATTCTTTTGCATTGTAACACTTGACCGCATGTTGCGAAAAGCGTGAAGCAGATACTTCTGCAGATTGAATTGAAAGTCCTCCTGCATCCAGCGTATTCTCCAGATATGACACTGTCGGAATACCATCTCTTCCAGTCGATGCAACACGCACTTACGGACACACATTTATCCAGTAATGAAGAAGTCCAAAAATGGGTGGGTGAATGAATTATCTCGAAAGACACCACGTTCTTTCGCCGTGGAATTTGCCCTGTTGCCGGAGAGATGGGAAAAAGTAATAGAAAATAGAGAAAATTACTTTAATTATTCATTCATCTTCGAAACAAATCAATTTTAAAGACGAAAACATGAATTAAGTTTACCATCTAATATCATATGCTCAAATGACAAAAAAGAATATCTAATCTCTTGAATATCAAGTAAATAATAATAATAATAACAATCCACAATCAACAGTAATAATTACACCTGGACAACAAGGAATAAACAAGATTGAGGAATTAATATTTCAATTTATCTCAAAGCGGATAGTAGCCATGGCTACTTGCATCAATTATTACAAAAATGAATTAATAGCTAGCTTGTTAAAAAATAGATGTATGGAATGCCAATGGTTTAATACAGAGAGGACAGGAGTTCAAAACATGTTTAATATATACATGCATAACATAGACATAATGCTATCTGAAACTCATTACAATTGGTGTCTCGTTCTCGAGATCACTATGTAGTACCGCTACTGGTTGCGCAGTGTCGCCACAGACTTCAACCGTTTATCTTCTTTGTTTCGAGAGCCTGTTGCACGCTTCATAATGCTTTCTGTGTGCAGTGTGTGCCACGGCTTCGCCTTGTTGCGCGCATAACCTGTGTTCTTAGTAAAATGGAAAAGCACAAACGTAAAAGGAGTTTGGAAATATTTCAATCGAAGCTTTCAAAATATAAGAAACTAATATTTAAAATGAAAACTTATGACGAAAGGCCGATTTAATGCAAATATTTGAAGGTAAAATCTCGAAAGGATTATTTCTTCCTTTATATTGGTACTAGCAAGATTATGGTCCAAGGGGGTAAGAAACATTTATACCATCCTGGGAAAGTTTTTCTACTGTACGATATTGATTAGGTTGTGAAATTATCGTGTCAGACGTTCGCTGACAAACCATGACCTAGATCTTTTTGCTCTGACCGTTACAGGACGTTGATGTGCTGAACAAGGATCTTACAAAGACCAAAGAAAATTTTAGCTTTTTTCTAATGAGGCTGTAGGCGACCTGCAAGAGACGATTGATGGGGCAAAAAGCCCATCGCAATTAAGCGAAAAAACTTTACGCCTTCTGGTGAATAATGAATCTCTTCGAAACAAAGAAAGTTCCGAGCTGCATCTCCAGCTAGCAGATTGTTGGGTGAACATCATCAGAAAGTGTCTGGAAAAAGAAGAGGAGAAAAAGTTGATGGAGATATTCCCACTCAAGGGCAACCGCTCTTTATCTACGTCGGAATTGAATAAAATTCTAACTCTGCTGTTGAATAGATAAATCAAGATCATCAAGAGATAAATATCTCTGGATCAACTAAAATCTGT
>NW_014559036.1:0-365 GCF_001313825.1 Dinoponera quadriceps
TGACTCACAAGCTCGTGCATTATCTTCGTTGTATTCATGATGTCGACGTTGTCGAACCAGATTTCTATCACGAGCTTATTGAGGTAGGTTTCGAACTGCTCGGTTGTTAGGATGTCTTTTATCTGGAAAATATTTAGTAATAGCCTTCATGTAGCAAGGGAGTTGTTATGGCAAACAACTATCATATCACTAATTTTATTTGCAAAGTAGCCTGCCATACTGAGAAAGTGGCTTTAAAAAGAATTTAATTCTTTCAAAAAATTTGTAATTAAACTGTACGAGGCAACATTTAAAATTATTAATTCATCAAATCTGTAGTGACGAAATATCTTTCTTACGTTTGAACTTGAAAGTTTTAATGAAAA
>NW_014559037.1:0-1728 GCF_001313825.1 Dinoponera quadriceps
TTTTGGATGGGTTAATCGCTAAGGAAATTCATCCGAAGTTGACAAAAGTTTACAGGAACTTTGCTTCTTCAATCTTAACCGTTAAAAAGTGGGCAGCTGAATTTAAACGTGGTCGCACGCCGCTCGAAGATGACCCACGTGAAAGACGGCCAAAAACTGCTATCACACCGGAAACTATCGAAAAGTGCACAATATCGTGTTAGACGATAGGCGAGTAAAGGTGTGTGAGATAGCTGAGGCCGTGGGCATATCGGAAGAAAGGGTGCGAAACATCTTGCACGAAGAATTAGGTATGCGAAAGCTCTGCGCAAGATGGGTGCCGCATTTACTGAATGCGGATCAAAAGCAAATGCGCAAAAAAAGCAAAAACGACATTCGCAGGAATGTTTGGATCGATACAAGAGGGGTCCGACCGATTTTGTGCGGCGATTTGTCACCATGGATGAGACATGGGTCCACCATTACACGCCAGAAAACAAACAGCAGTCGAAGCAGTGGGTGGAAGCCGGTGGTTCAGCGCCAAAGAAAGCAAAGTCGATCGCATCTGCCGGAAAGGTCATGGCCAGTGTGTTTTTGGATGCCAAAGGGATCCTGTTAATTGATTACCTTGAAAAAGGCAGAACAATTACAGGCGAATATTACTCTAACCTTCTTGACCAGCTCGATGTCAAAATTCGCGAGAAGAGGCCTGGTTTGAAGAAGAAAAAGTTATCTTTCACCACTACAACGCACCTGTACACAAAAGTGTGTTGGCAATGGAAAAACTGCGGGATTTGAGGTACGATTTGCTCGGCCATCCCCCCTATTCTCCTGATTTGGCACCCTCGGATTTCCATCTCTTCCCAAACCTGAAGAAATTTGTTTCTGGAAAGCGCTTCGCGTCCAATAAAGAAGTTGAGAGGGCCGTAGATGAATATTTTAACAGTCTTCCAGAATCTCACTTCCGGGAAAGAATACTGATGNGAGGAACACTGATCTTGGAGAAACGCTGGACTAAGTGTGTTGAAGTCAAGGGAGATTATGTAGAAAAATAAAATCGCTTTTTAACTGAAAATCACAGTCTTTCATTGTCAGGCAGAGAACTTTTTACCTTGCCATCGTATGATTCAGTTTATATAAGACAGCGTATTGCAAGCATAGCCGTTGTTACGTCCTGGGAATCTCAGGAACAATGAACTCCTTTTTTATATATATACCAGGTGTAGAAGTATGAAACCGCAATTTCCATATAAATGGTGCTAGCCATCAGTTTAGGGACCGTAAGACCGCTTCTGCAGCGCCATTATCTCCCTCTAACAGCTGACGAAGATTTTCAACACACAACAACCAAAGTTCCATACACATACACCGGTATATTTTTCTATAACCTTAAACACGTCGAGTTTTGAGCCTACGAACTACGCTTTGCGGATAGCATTGGTTTTTTGTTATCATTTGAAGAAAACTGCTGCAGAATCGCATCGAATGCTTGTCGAAGCTGACGGTGAACATGCTCTTGGTAAAACACAATGTTTCGAGTGATTCAAAAAATTCAAAAGTTGTGATTTTGAAGTGAGAAATAAAGAGCGTGGGAAACCACCGAAAAAGTTTGCAAACAACGAATTGCAAGCCTTATTGGATGAAGATGATACTCAAACTCAACAAGAACTCGCGGATGAATTGAATGTGACGCAGAAAGCTGTCTCAATTCGTTTGAAAGCCATGGGAAAGATTCAGAAAGTGGGAAAA
>NW_014559038.1:0-233 GCF_001313825.1 Dinoponera quadriceps
ATATCTTCTATTAGGATTATGAGATCTGGTATAATGGGATTCAAATTTAAGAAAACTTAATATGGTTTTGAACGTGCTTTTTCTCTTCCTCAGAAATTTTTCTTGATGATCGAACCATACGCCCACGTAAATCATTTCCTACATTTGCAGAGTTTAATACACGTTTTAATCGTCCTTCACTTACTTTAAAGGTATCCAAAAAGAATTTTTTACAGACGGGAACTTTTCCGTTT
>NW_014559038.1:377-673 GCF_001313825.1 Dinoponera quadriceps
GTAATTTTTTATGCAAGCTTTTTGACAACGGCAATCTTTGTTTTGGAAAACTTTTAAAGGTAAAATATTTCCGGTTTGAGTACAATATCTTTTTTTCTGAATTCCGTTCAATCTTTCGCATTTTTTGGATGTATGTTTCATCAATCCTTTCTCCATTGTTATCTGTATCTTCATCCCCTGACGACGAATATAATTCTCTTTTTTTTTCGATTTTCCTTGAAATCATTAGTTAATAATTCTTTTTTATTATCTGAACTAAATGGTCTTGTCGTTTTGTTCTTCCCCATGGGTGAAAT
>NW_014559039.1:0-2236 GCF_001313825.1 Dinoponera quadriceps
ATGAATTTCGCGCGTAACAGATTCCTCATTTGTAAAATTGCTCTGCGATTATCGCGAAAGACATACCCGCGGTGATTAAAGATAAAAGACGTCCTGTAAGAAACACAACGGGGACAATTCCCAGGAAGGACTACGCCGACCCATGTCGTCGGTTGTCCAGGTCGCCAGGGAATCCCACGGCCGGAGGTAACTTTGTCGAAAGCAACACTCCGCGTTCGGCCTTAGTCTCTGAGCGAATCAGCGCCCGCCGGAAGTAACGTTTTCCGGGTTTTCGCGATTCCGCAGCGGAACCGCAGGACGCAGCGCGGCGGCACGCGACGGGGATGTTTCCCCGGAGGTTACACGTTGACCCACGTGGTCGCCTGTCCGGGTCGTCAGGAAACCCCTCGGCCGGAGGTAACGTCGTGGTAAGCAACACGCCGCGTTCGGACGCCTCTGAGCGCCTCAGCGCCCGCCGGAGGTAACGTCGTCCGGGTTTTCGCGATTCCGCAGCGGAAACGCAGGCCGCAGCGCGGCGGGGCTCGACGGGGATGTTTCCTCGGAGGTTACACGTTGACCCACGTGGTCGGTTGTCCAGGTCGTCAGGAAACACCTCGGCCGAAGGTAACATCGTCGAAAGCAACACGCCGCGTTCGGACTTATTCTCTGAGCGAATCAGCGCCCGCCGGAGGTAACGTCGTCCGGGTTTTCGCGATTCCGCAGCGGAAACGCAGGCCGCAGCGCGGCGGCATTCGACTGAGGTGTTTCCCCGTAGGTTCCCCGTCGACCCACGTGGTCGGTTGTCTGAGTCGTCGGGAAAGCCCTTGTCCGGAGGTAACCTCGTCAAAAGCAACACTCTACGTTCGGCCTTAGTTTCTGAGTTTCTCAGCGCCCGCCGGAGGTAACGTCGNAACGTGCTCGGTTGTCCGTGTCGTCAGGAAACCACTCAGCCGGAGGTAACCACGTCTAAAGCAACACGCCGTGTTCGGCCTTAGCACTGAGAGACTCAGCGCCCGCCGGAGGTAACGTCGTCCTGGTTTTCTCGATTCCACAGCGAAAGCGCAGGCCGCAGCGCGGCGGGATTCGACGGAAATGTTTCCCCGGAGGTTCCTCGTTGACCCACGTGGTCGTTTGTCCGGGTCGTCAAGAAACCCGTCGGCCGAAGGTAACGTCGTGGAAAGCAACACGCCGCGTTTGGACTTAGTTTGTAAGCGACTCAGCGCCCGCCGGTGGTAAGGACGTGCGAGTTTTCGCGATTCCGCAGCGGAACCGCAGGCCGCAGCGCGGCGGCACTCAACGGAGATGTTTTCCCGGATGTTCCCCGTCGACCAACGTGCTCGGTTATCCGTGTCGTCAGGAAACCACTCAGCCGGAGGTAACCACGTCTAAAGCAACACGCCGTGTTCGGCCTTAGTCACTGAGAGACTCAGCGCCCGCCGGAGGTAATGTCGTCCTGGTTTTCTCGATTCCACAGCGAAAGCGCAGGCCGCAACGCGGCGGGACTCGACGGGGATGTTTCCCCGGAGGTTCCCCGTTGACCCACGTGGTCGTTTGTCCGGGTCGTCAGGAAACCCCTCGGCCGGAAGTAACGTCGTCGAAAGCAACACGCCGCGTTTGGACTTAGTTTGTAAGCGACTCAGCGCCCGCCGGTGGTAAAGACGTGCGAGTTTTCGCGATTCCGCAGCGGAACCGCAGGCCGCAGCGCGGCGGCACTCGATGCAGATGTTTCCCCGAAAGATCCCCGTCCACCCACGTGGTCGGTATTTCGGTTTGTCAGGAAACCCTTTGGCCAAAAGTAACGTTGTCGAAAGCGACACGCCGCGTTTGGACTTATTTTCTAAGCAACTCAGCGCCCGCCGGTGGTACCGACGTCTGGGTTTTTGCCATTCCACAGCGGAACCGCAGGCCACAGCGCGGCGGAGCTCGACGGGGATGTTTCCCCGGAGGGTCCCCGTCGATTCACGTGGTTGGTTGTCCAAGTCTTTAGGACACACCTTGGCCGAAAGTAACGTCGTCTAAAGCGACACGTCGCGTTCGGACTTCGTCTCTGAGCGAATCAGCGCCCGCCGGAGGTAACGTCGTCCGGGTTTTCGCGATTCCGCAGCGGAAACGCAGGCCGCAGCGCGGCGGCATTCGACTGAGGTGTTTCCCCGTAGGTTCCCCGTCGACCCACGTGGTCTGGGTCGTCGGGAAAGCCCTTGTTCGGAGGTAACCTCGTCAAAAGCAACACTCTACGTTCGGCCTTAGTCTCTGAGCT
>NW_014559040.1:0-788 GCF_001313825.1 Dinoponera quadriceps
TGTTTCTAAAAGAGGTGCTTCTGATAAAGGGAAATCTCCTTTACAAATTTATAATGTTAGTGCTCCTTTTGAACGTCTTTAGATGGACATTTGGGTCCATTACCTTCAACTTCTTCTGAGAATAAGTATTTGTTAATCATTGTAGATTGTTACCCAAAGTGGGTAGAAGCTTTTCCTTTGAAGAATATTAGAGCTTTTACAATTGCTGAAGTTATTGTTAATGAAGTAGTTTCTCGACATGGTGTTGTTTTGGAATTGCATACAGATCAAGGAAGGAATTTAAATCAAAATTGTTTTTGGAACTTTCGAAATTGTTGGGTTTTAGGAAAACAAGGACTACTGCTTTTGATCTGCAGTCTGATGGACAAATTGAACGTCAACATCAGACGATATTACAGTATCTGTTCAAATTTATTTCTGAAAATCAAAAGGATTGGGATCGTTGGATTTCAATGTTTTTACTTGCTTATAGGTCTTCTAAGCATGAAACGACTGGATTTTCTCCTGCTGAGTTATATTTTGGGCAAGATCTAAGATTGCCTATTGATTTGTTGCTTGGGTCTTCGCCTGTCGTTGACAGTTATAAATTAAGTGAAAATTATGTTATAAATTTACGGGAAAAATAAATCAATTTCATCAACACGCTAGACAATTGATGGCAATTAAAAGCGATAGAGTAAAGGCGTTTTATGACAGAAAAGCAAGGAATTTGTCTTTTGAAGCGGGACAAAAAGTTTGGTTTATAATCCTTGTCGGAGCAAAGGCAAAGCTCCTAAGTTACAAAATTT
>NW_014559041.1:0-926 GCF_001313825.1 Dinoponera quadriceps
ATAACTCCTACAATTGCTCGTCTTCGCATTTTTGTGGTCTACCAGAGCGATCACTCTCTTTTACATTGAAATCACCATTTTTAAATTGTCGAAACCATGTCTCACATGTTCTAATCGATGGAGCATGTTCACCATATGTTTCTACCAGCAAACGATGATTTTCAACAGCCTTTTTCTTTTGATTAAATAAGAAAAGCAATGCNAGGCACAAAACTCGACATGATCACTGAACGATGAAACAAAGACGCTAATTTTTGGCGGACTCAACTTGTGTGTGTTTGTAGTTTTAAATGTCAGACGAACAAAATGACATATGTGTCAAATTAATACGCTGCGTACTTTTTGCTGGCGCCATCTCCTAGTTAAACCGGAAAAAACTTATGCATACACCTGGTATAAACCTTGAAGATTGAAAAAAAACCGATTGACCAAAAACTGAAATAAACTATAGTAGGGGCTGAACTAACGCCCGACTGAAACTGACTGAAAAATTGACTGAAACTGACTGAAAAGACCGACAACTGAAAACTGCAAAGACTGAATGTAGCGAAGATGAAGCTCTTACATATAACTTTTATTTCTGTCTCTCTCTTTCTTTCGTAGTCGCGATGGTCAGCATTTTTCGATGGGAACTCCAACGGACTTATCATTCCACGGTGTTCTCAGGTTGCTGCGATATGGCAAGAAACGGATCATGCGCATCCGGAGCGGAAAATTTTAGTTTATCTAAATCGCACATAACAAAAGTTTAGAAGACGCTGAGTGAAGTGACGCTGACCCTAAATGTAAAAATCTTACGATCATTTGAAATTTTGTTAATTTTTCTCAAATTTTTAGTGCACCACTTTTTTGGGGATCGAATGTATACAGCGTGCATAAGCTATATCCGGACAAAGTGAAGTGACGCGAGCCAGAATATAAATGTG
>NW_014559042.1:0-754 GCF_001313825.1 Dinoponera quadriceps
GGATCGTCGACATCCATCTCCATCATAAGATCACAAAGTTCGATGCGTCCATCAAAATCATCTTTGGATAACTCCTGGCACAAATGGAGTTTGTATGAATGCCACTTAGTCAATTTCAAAATTTTACTGACAGATGCATGCCCGATTTCGTGTCCTTGTGCAACGCGCTTGATGGAAATATGGAGATTTTCAACGGAAGACTGTAAAAAATCTAATCATTATTTGTTGCTGTTTTACGTCTACCAGATCTTGGGCGGCTTTTAACGCTACCAATGTCCTCGAAACGTCCTCGAATAATACGGATTTCAGAGATCCTATTATTNCGGATTACAGAGATCCTATTATTTTCATTCCGAAAATTTTCATTAAATAATTGAATTACTGATTTATAACCTCTTTGTTGATCTCCCCATCCTCGCATCATTAACAGAGTTATTCGATCTGTTTCAGAAAGCTCCGCCATTCATAATTTGAGCAAAGAAGAATTAATCAGGTAAGTGATGGGAAATTGATCTCAATAATTACGTAGAGAAAAATACTAATTAGTAAGTGTTGGTCCAACTATCGATTTGTTTATTTCAACGAGCATTAGCAAAAAGCTCGTTGAGTAACTGAAAATCTAATACATGTAGACAATGTAGATCAATTAATAATATTTACAAAAAATTTATGTGCTATGAGTAAGAAAAATTGTTTCTGTAACAAAAGAAGCCATTGCGCTTCAATTGATTGCCCCAAAGATCTTCATTAACTG
>NW_014559043.1:0-449 GCF_001313825.1 Dinoponera quadriceps
CGTGTAATCGTATCTTTTTACAACAGCGTTTGCCCAAATCCGTTTGTTTTACGATTATAAAAAAGGAGTTGCTGCTCTCAAGGTACCCAGGATGAAACAACTACGTGCCTTACGTAGAGGCGGCAAGATCATCTTAATTATAAAATTATAGAAAAAAGGATTCATTATTCCAGGATGTAATAAAATTACGTATCTTATGTGAAGGAGGATATGATGACAGATGTGTTGGGAAACATACGGCGCGTTTAGCGGCGAGCCATCGTAATATTATCCTTTTTACAATAGCTCTTGCCTGAAGTCCGTCTGCTTCCCAATCATATAAAAAAAGAGGAATTCGTAGTTTGCGAGATACCCAAGACGTAACATATAAATACTGGGAAGATGTACTGATATATTTGTGAAATAGCACAATAAAATGAGCAGCAAAGTAAATTAATATTTACTTTTAC
>NW_014559044.1:0-11097 GCF_001313825.1 Dinoponera quadriceps
CAAATTTTACGCAAATTACGCCGGTAAGTAACAATTTTCTATCCGAGGAGAGGGTGGATTAATCAGCGGAGAGCCCATCATTTTTCCATGGTTAAGCCATTCTCTCGTTCTATAGCATTTAGACTCCTCTCGGAAACAGAGGCACTTGAAATCGTATGAGGGGTTTTGCTGCTCCATGCGCTGCTCAATATTTAAATCGATCATCTCATCTCAACATGTTGAAATAGCAAAATACACACAGTACACAATCTTTATTTTCACGCGCTATCAAGTTCTTTTAATTCTTTTAACTTGTGCCAAAGAAAGAAAAAGGTTTTTAATTTATTTTCTTTAATGCTCACTTATACGGTAATTTTGTAGACGACTGACTATTCAAAAATATATATATATTTTAACAAAAGAAATGCGTTATATCTATATCTATATAATTGGGATCACAGGTGGTTGATATAACATTTCTTTGGTTAAAATATTATGTATATATATATATATATGTGTGTGTGTGTGTGTCAGAGCCGATCGCTCTTTCGTACTCAAAATTCAAAAATGTTTAACATCGCGAATGCACGCGATACAATTTTACTCCTTTGTATTCAAGAGACGGAGAGAACGGTCAAAATGTCAGCCAAAATTAGTGAGTAACCTGTTCGGTTACAAGACGAATAGTAGATTAGATGTGCTAATCTTCTATTCGTGCCATTCGTGCGTTTTTTCCTCAGATATGTGTGATTTCAGCTGAGATTACATTACACGACTCATTTTTTCCCTTGTATAAAAAAAAGACTGTCGCGTCGGAAATTGAGGAACCGTCGATGCGATCGATCGTCACAAGCATCTCAGAGACAAGATCGCTATGACGTTCCATCCCGATAACGTGCAATATGTGGAAAATGGCCGACGAGTACGACATATCGTGGATACACCGGATCCTGTCGACGGACTGCTCGCCCGATTAAATGACGCTGTCAACGACCACCGCCTGGAAATGGTACGGCACTACGGTAAAACGTTAGAACGGATAATCGTCCCGCTCAAAGTTCCGCCAAAAAAAATCTCGCCGGGCGCGAGTTAACGCATATAAATGTTTGCGTAGTTACATCCGTTTTCTCCGTTCGCGAGCGCTCGACACGACGGCTCTTTTATTTTCAAGCTCATATTCTCGCGCTCACCACCTCCTTCTTCTCCTTCCCCGACTGCTGTCTGCCGACAACGTTTCTCTCGCTCCTCCCGCACGATTGCTCAAAGTACCGCGCGAACCGATCTCCAGACGTCTGGCTATTAGAATTACAGGCAATTCCTGCATTATTAATAAAGGAGTTTAAAACTCGCATGGGCGGAAACGACAGAGAAAGAGTGATGGAAGAGAAAACGAGAAAAAGTTGCCGCGCTGCGCTCTGCTCTCTCTCTTAGAGAAGTGACGCGCATTCGAGAAAATAGCCACCATTCGAATTGCAGGCGACGGGACTTGAGAGCTGGAACAGCAGAAGGAAGAAGAGCAAAAAGTGTATGGAGGAGGTGGAGGAGGTGGCAGGGGGGCAAAGACAGCGGGCGTCGTCGAATTTCATTAATAATGCAAGTAGCGGGAAGACGTATCGCGAGATATACGTTCTGTAATTATTCGTAGCGATGTCGCGAATAAAGCCCGATGAGGAACAACAATTATTTATAATGAAGAAACGTGACGCTCCCTCGATGGGAGTCGAGCGACCGATACGTGGATTCAGAGAACGCGCGAGGGTGAGCGTAGCTCTCCTCTTCTCTCTCTTTTTTCTCTTTCTTTTTTTTCTGTTGAGATCGCTCACGAGAGCGCCGGGCATTTCTTTACGCGTGAAGAAAAAAATATAATGACGTTAGAGACGTCACCCATCGATCGGCTCGCATTGAGACGTCGGCGTGAGCAAAAAAGAGCGCGAATTCCACCCAACATTCTTCCTGACGAGAGAGAGAATGTATCTCGCGCTCGAGGCAGCGGGTTGTTCTCTCTGAAAACAATTTTCCTCCAACGGGTCGGAAAAATACAGCATGTTCATATGCGCTGAAATTTCGCATTATCGAGAAGCGCGTCGTGAATTTGTGTGTTTCGACTAATTTCGAATGCACGCGCCGCCGCTTTCGAGAATTTAATCGAGCCCCGCGATAATCTCCTCTGATGTTTCTGCGATTTTTCGCCGTTTTTTTTTTGATCGGTTTGCTGATTTTAACGGGTTTAACGGGCGCGCACGGGGAGCAGTTTACCGGCGCGGTGACAATTTTACGCTCGGTATGTGCTTTGCGACGCATTTGCGGGATTTCTTTTTATTTCGTCGCAATTCGACAGACATTCCGCCGCGGCTCTAAGGTGCTCTAACGCGCTCGGAAACACCGGTGTGCTCGAGGTAGTTGTTGCTGACGAATACTACGGAGGAACGCGCACAAAGAACCATCCCTCTTGGAAGTCGCCAATTCATTTCTTCCTTTCTGCCTTCGGGAGAGAGGTCATAAAAGGGAGAAAGGGAGAGAAAGCGATGGCGGAGGGTAAATCGATCGCAAGACCCTAGAACTCTGTGACGCGGATTACTTGCACTTAATGAATAATTATTCTTCATCGGTCAAATTTTACAGAAAAATCGAGCTAAATTTTTGGCCGATCCAAAGTGATTAAAAAACATTTTTAATCGTCTAAACATTTTTTAACATTCTTAATTTCTGTGAGATTCTTTATATTTGCCCAATCAGTATTTTGAATTTTTTAATTTTCCTCAATGTCTCTTACAAAAATATTCCACTGTTTTTATTCCGCGAAAACAGTTTGAGTAGCGTGATATCGGTTGCATGAATAGAACCCCGTTTTTGGCCGGTACTTTTCTGCAATAACGAATAGCGGATTGCATTTCTAATATATCCAAATGTTATTAACATACTATTTTTTAATTGAAAACACATACAATGTTGTGTAAATTTTAAAGATGTGTACATTCAGCTGCGAAATTCTTGTTTGACACTCGCAAACACATTTTGAAATAGCACGAGTAAACTCTTTAACGTGCTTCTTTCCGTATTGAAACGAAACTGAATCATCAAACATGTTAACATGCTGTTAATCATCGGTAAAACAAATTGTAAAACGGAATATTGAAGGCAGGCAATCTTCTCAAAAATACTCGTGCATACTCACGTGTCATATTTCTTCGCTCAGTAGAATGTACGTGCCTGGGAATGAAAGAAACAGGCAATATTTTTCTTTTATTTTAATAATTAAAATAATAGATCGGCCGGTATGAGGAATAAAAACGGTGAAATATATTTCTGCAAGGATTTTTTACAATTCCCCAACTTTTTTATCACTTCATATAATTGCACGTGTGAATTTATTTTTGACATCTTCACGATTTACTCTTTTCCGGCATCAATCGCGAACGATCGATCGATGGATCCGATAAATATCACCGCGACGAAACGCTCGTCATTCATTTTTCAACAGTTGGATCCAGGAAAAAGTCGCCTCTTTGCCTCGATCTTCGTTGATTGGTTAATTAGCGAAGGGGGTTAATTGGCCGATCATCGTCGTCGTCGAGCGGGAGAGGGAGCGATATGATCGCGCGAATGCTCGAACGGCCGAGCGAGCGCGCAAACTCGACTAATTGCGACGCGTCATTAATTTGCTTGGACCGGCCAATTAACGCGCCGTGATATATCTTCCGCTATCTATTCTTCCTCCGCTCGTGCCAACTTCCACGGCGAGTAATCGGGATGATTCGCCGATTTCTCTCTCCTTCCCCTCCCCTTCTTTCTCCCTTTCATTTATCCTTCTCTCTTCCCGCTCGCTTGTTACGCACACATGGAATTCTGAAATTCATCGATTTTCTATTTTCCCTCGGCGTCCACCTATTATTTCGATTTATCTTGTTAAGGTTTAATACGGCTCTTATTTCACCGTATGGTAAAACCGAAAGCGTAAGACCACGGCTTTCCGCGCTTGTCTCTTGTATAAACACACTTGTTTATCGGTCAGCCGTGATGTATCATCAAATTGTTGTTTGTGCACTGCCGGCGCTGTCTCCCTCATAACGAAATAATTCCATTTACCTGCCGTGTAGTCTCGACATACATAACACTCACGCGCGCGCGGTACAATATTATTATTAAGCGCAGTTATTATGCTTCCGCCCGAAAGTAATTTCTGCTTTCGGTCAGCGCGCGCCATTCGTGTAATTGAATAAGTTGAATTATTACCGCGAAAACGCAACGTGTTTTGCCGACATTGCGACGGATTCGAGAATAGATCGCGCGACTCGTTGATTCCATCAGACACGACAATTATTTCCGAAATTTCCAGCCGATGAGATGCCGCCCGGAGTTCCCGCCCCGTTTTTGAAATTAAATTCTCGGCGGCGCGAAATTATACTGCGCCCGTGCAAAATAAGAGGCGAAGTAAGAGTAATTAACGTTCTCATGCCGGCGCGAATATAAATTACCGGTAATAAAAATGTATGTACGTAGTGTATAACGAAGAAAAAATTATTTAGCCGCGTTGAAAATCGCGATTTTATGGAGACGTAACGAGGAGATCTCTCGTTATGCTCTTCCTCCTTTTTTATATAATAATTTAAAGGGAGACATACACCTAGATGGTCGAAAAAATCGATTTTTTTTTGCATTTCCTTGAAGTTTGAGGTCATTAGAATATCAGGTAAAAACGGTAAAGTAGTATTTCGATAAATAAGCCAGTTACAGCCGAGACGGTGAAACGTGTTTTACAGCGCTGAGCCGACAGGCGACAGGCAGGTAACGGCAAGTGACCCTTCGAACAAAAGCCGTAGACTTATTTTGTGATTCAATTGTTTGTGTTTTTGGGCATACTAGGCAGGTGTAGCATGCTTGGCTCCAGGTATAACGAAAATATCAGATGGCTGTTATTCATTGCTAGAAGTAGACACGTTTTCAGTAGCTTGTTGTTCGTGCAACTGTGCGTTTTAGTGAATTTTCGTTAGTGAACAAATATTGAGAGAAAAATGGATAGCCTCATGGATAAGCCTCAGCATCATTTCTGTCCAGAAGGCCTCGAATCGTGGTGCAAGTGGCAACAAGCGAAAGCTACAAATAAACTGAAAAATTTCCGTCACAATTATGCTGCATTGCCAAAAGAGGTGTTAGATATCATTAAACCAATATACCTCAGCAATGACAAATTGTTAGAACGCTGTGTTGGCGGATATACCCAAAACTCCAATGAGAGCTTCAACCAACTGATTTGGAAGATAGCTCCAAAAACGATGAACAGCGGGGCCGAAATCGTTAACATTGCTGTATTTCTGGCAACATGCATGTTCAACAATGGTGTCACCTCATTATTGGAAATTATGAACGTGTTGGGAATATCAGTTGGTTCAGGAGCACACTTGCGAAAGCCGAGCTGCAAGCGCAAGAGCAGACAAAAGAAAGTCGAATACGGCGCCGACAACAAAATTTAGAAGAAATGAACATTCCGTTGACCGAGGAAGACCTACACTATGGGCCTGGTATCGATGATTCCATGTAAGTTGACAAATTTCATGATTAATTCATTCCCAAATTTTCAAACGCGTTTTTCTCAAAATCACGTTTTTTAAATCGGTACCCAAAATTTCTCGAAAACCAATGAACCATTGAACCGATCTGAGGTTTTTTTTGGTTATTCTATACACAATTATCTAGTACTTGTCATAGGATTTTTTTTCCGTTACTTACTTTTTGTTTTATAGGCAAAGTAATGATTAATTTTTGGCCCAAAAATCACCCTTTATATTCAGACGTTCGCCATTTTGTCATAAATCGATATTTTCAAAATCGCCTATGACAAGTACTAGATTATAGTATCTATTTTAACCCCTTCCCGTGCCATTTAGCTCGACGAAACTCGGCCCAAGCGGTAGGCATTGACGCGCGCTAAACAGACCAGACTGATGCTTGTAAACAGTCGCAATACGATCCGAAATGTAGAAATCAGTCCGCGAGCTCGGCTTGTTATGTTTACGTTTGGCCCAAGTATGTGTTCGCGAGTCTGACTCGCGATATTTATGTTTGGCCCAAGTATCTCTTCGCGAGTCAGACTCGCGATGTTTATGTTTGGCCCAAGTAACTGTTCGCGAGTCAGACTCGCGATATTCATGTTTGGGCAAAAATCTTCATCGCGAGTCTGACTCGCTAAAGTACGGGAAGGGGTTAATAATCTTTTTTGTTTTTTTCTTTTCAGATGATTTTTGAAGAAACGCCAGTGAGTACCGTGTTTTTACAGTGCTTCAAGTATCATCCAATATCCTTGTAAATTTTTGCTATTTTTAACTAAAAAAAAATAAATATATTTTTTAATGTATATATTTTTAGATAATTAAAACCCCAATCCGAAATTTCAAATAGTTTTCCTTGAAAAAATTCACAAAAAATGATCTTTTTTCCGGCTTCTAGGTGTATATCTCCCCTTAATCATTTTTGATAATAACTTTTTGTTCTAGAGTTGCTCTGAGCAATTTGTGAGCGCGCTTTTGCGAACGAGAGAGCGAACGCAGCGAGCCGCTGGCCCGGCTGGAAGAAAAAACATTGAAGAAATAACGACTCGGCCAGCTCGATAAGCTCGAAAAAGTGTTGTTCGTAACACGCTCTCGATTTCCCAGGGCTACCGTCGTCCCGCCTCGTTGATCCGTATCTTAAGAAAGAAATGGTCTTACTTTCGGCCTCGAGTGATTCCATTTATGAAGTCGGCACAAACCAAAAACTCAGATCTCCTCGTCGTGTATACATACGCGTGTATACTTAACAAAACGGTTTAGACGCAACAAAGAGCGTAGCAAATTGTCACAGGAGAATCTACCGACGGAGCTGCAGGGTGTGAAAATAAATATGTATGTATTGATTATTAGAGAGGGTATGTGATTAAAATTTGGAATGAGCGAAAATTAAAATAAAATGTTTTCAAGTATAACTTGAGTAAAAAATAAAAATTGGCAAAAACAATAAAATTATGCAAAATGTGTCAACATAAATCAAACAAGAAAAACGCAGCGTATTCTTACAAAATTCCTGCCAAGACGTGGTTTGTGCAAATAAATGACAATAATTTTACACATTTTGTGGAACGATACACATTAGAACAAAATATAGTTTGTTGAAAACGAGTATCCGAAAGACCTTCATAATCGTTCAAACGCACTCAACCACAAGGATGAGAAAAATTCTGCAGACGACTTCAGCGTTCTTTGCAAGCAAAAGATAATATTTTTGTATTTTACCGAATGTCTTGGACTAGAAAAAAAATAGCTAATTATTAGAACCTGGAAGCCCACTGCACAAACACATTCACACAAATTGAAATTCCTACCGAGAACTTTGGTGGCAAACAAATGACAGTAGTTTTATATTCCTCAGAACGTTGCACGTTAGAAAAAAATAGTTTGTCGGAAACGAGTTTCCGGAAAATCTCCATAATCGTTCAAGCGCGTGAATCAAACATTGCAATCTCCTTTAGAGTAATTTTTGATCCTGAATTACTGTCAAACTTCTGGTGTCACTTTTTAATACAGATCAATTTGTAATTTTTTCATAATCTTTTTCGTTATTTGGATTTATGGAAATACATTTTTAATAACATTCTTTCGTCCTTAACATTCGAGAATATTCTGGATATAACCGTTGCCATATTGGCTCTCGAAGAATCGCAATTTTTTGAAAGAAGAATCAAAATAAAAGCCGTTCTCAGCTTCTTAACGCAGTTCAGGACGGCTTTTGATCCAAAATAAAGATTTTCCAATTCTTCGAGCACCAATACTATGAAACCTAGGATTTATTTCGAATGTATTAACACGTCTAAATTAACGTTGCCACGTTATCTAGAACGAATGTATTTTCATACTTTGCGCTTCAGGAAGCTCGTCGGTAGTCATTCTTATCGCGCTACCAACTTGTCCAAACTATTTTGCGACGAAACGTACGAGATAGTTTTCGCAGTTGGAAAAATTCTCAACACACACACACGCACGCACGCGAGGGAAATTAGATTATGATACATCTAGCCTATTCAAGCGCACCGAGGCCGAATTATCGCGTCGAAGTCTCGAGCGGCATAGATCACATGGAATCTCGACGCGTTATCCACACCCATTGGACATACCACGCGGTATGCTGCGGAAGCTCGTTGATATGATCCTTGGGAGCGCAGTCCGACGAACGTGTGCGATCATTATTGTGGCGAGAAGAAGCGTGCGAGCTTTTCTCCATCGAAATTTCAAATTTGCGCCTCATCAAACGCAGTTTCTCCGCGAGAAACATTCTCTCGCACAAATCGCTCGCGGCGCTCATCAACGCCGGAGTTGTAACCATCTCCCTCTCTCTCGCTGGACGCAACAAACTTTTAACAAGCGCTTCCCGCGGAAGGTGGATCCGCGCGAGCGAGTCAATTTAATCGTTTTAATCTTGTTTTACTCGCGGATAATTTTTTCCCCTCGCTCGTGCGTTCTCGCCGCTTGTCCGCGAAATCTCGTTTTAGCCTCTTTTTTTTTGCGCACGCACGAGCTACTTTACAACAGACATAACTACAAGCGCTCGGAATTACCCCGATAAAACAATATTGTAAATTACGCCGCCACTTCCCGCAACATTCGTTAGCGTGAACGCGCATAAATTACGCCGGATAAGCGCGGCTCGTACGCTGTGTAAAGAGAAATAAACACGCGTCTGATAAACAATAACAGCCGCTAACACGGGAGACGAAAATTCCCGAGAGAGAGTCGCGCGTTCATTAACCCGTTAACGCCCAAACGACGCGAATTTTAAGTAACTTTTCACCGAGTTTTTTTTTATGCTATCGGTCTACAAAAAAATTTCACAGGCTCTTTTCTGACGTAAAATTTCATGTTCTTTCAGAATCTGAGGTCAAAATTGCGATTAACCCTCAAGGAAAAAAAATATGGTCGATTTAAACATGAAAAACGTGAAAATTTTCGGAACATTTTTCTTCTGAATTTTATTTTGCAATGATACCGCAAAGGTATCATCTTTTAATCATGATCAGAGGTGATCATGGGGGTTGAAGATTAACAGGAAATTTTTATATTAATAGTGAATCACTTATTTTTTACAAAATGGCGTCGAGAATGTGAAAATTTTATTAAAATCTTAACTTATTGTTTTCTTGAAAACTATAGACTTTAGGAAAAAGTTTCTAAGAACAATAATGTCTTAGAATTAGTCAAGGAATACTCTCAAATTTTTTCAGAATTTTTAAAAACATTTTTGGAAAACTGGATTTCCCGAATTTATCAGAAAATCAAAAATTTATGAAAAAATTCTGAAAAAATTTGAGAGTATTCCTTGATTAATTCTAAAACATTATTGTTCTTAGAAACTTTTTTTTAAAGTCTATAGTTTTCAAGAAAACAATAAGTTAAGATTTTAATAAAATTTTCACATTCTCGACGCCATTTTGTGAAAAATAAGTGATTCACTATTAATATAAAAATTTCCTGTTAATCTTCAACCCCCATGATCACCTCTGATCATGATTAAAAGATGATACCTTTGCGGTATCATTGCAAAATAAAATTCAGAAGAAAAATGTTCCGAAAATTTTCACGTTTTTCATGTTTAAATCGACCATATTTTTTTTCCTTGAGGGTTAATCGCAATTTTGACCTCAGATTCTGAAAGAACATGAAATTTTACGTCAGAAAAGAGCCTGTGAAATTTTTTTGTAGACCGATAGCATAAAAAAAAACTCGGTGAAAAGTTACTTAAAATTCGCGTCGTTTGGGCGTTAANCACCTCTGATCATGATTAAAAGATGATACCTTTGCGGTATCATTGCAAAAACAAATTCAGAAAAAAAATGTTCCGAAAATTTTCACGTTTTTCATGTTTAAATCGACCATATTTTTTTTCCTTGAGGGTTAATCGCAATTTTGACCTAGGATTTTGAAAGAACATGAAATTTTACGTCGGAAAAAAGCCTGTGAAATTTTTTTGTAGACCGATAGCATAAAAAAAAACTCGGTGAAAAGTTACTTAAAATTCGCGTCGTTTGGGCGTTAGTGGGTTAACTATATCATTGAAAGAGTCAACGTGCATTTCTATCCTCTTATCAGTTCTTCCATTTGTAATTCATACTTTCATTGGTCTAAAATTTTTTCAACTGTATATTTGAAATTTTACTTCTATATTGAGTCTATTTAGTTGTGCATTAAATGTTCAAGTCTTCTATTATGCTCGATCGATGCTCCAAATGGAAAGTTGTTTTCTCCATTTGAAGATTTAGGCTCATAGTCAGATCTTATATTTCAGAACTTGAGTTTATCCTTAGATACTTCGCGGCTAATGAACCCTACAATATCTGGAAAAGATAGACGGTCTTAAATATAAGATCCAATTATAAATACCGATTTCAATGTAGAACTAGTAGAATTATGTATATATTAGTTCTATTACAATAGAAGTAGATGTAATGTAAGATCCAGATTTTTCGACTCGGGAATCAGACAGATTTCAGACAGTAGAAAATGAAATAAAGAGTGAGGAATAATAATTAAATCGATCAATTTTACAACGTATAAAGTCAAAATTAAAATATAAAATAACATAAATAATTACAACAGAATGAAATAAATTTCACGACGCATAAAATAAATTTCGAAACGTTTAAAATTCCAAATCCAAATATCAACTTTTCAACTTCGTTAATCTGATCGTTGCTTTATTGATTCCGTCAATTTTTCTCCGTTGTCGGGACATGCGTTCTCGCATGAATGTCATGACACTCGGTCTTTTTACTACGTGAGAAAAAGCGCATTCTTGCCGATGGCGATATTCCGTTTATCCACCGGTCGTTTCAACGAGTACCATAAGGCGCTCCGTCATCGCGAGCCCCGATAATGCGTTATGCACAGTTAGCGTCGACTTATAAGACCAACGCCGCTTTGAATACATCGCCCCCGGGTGCTCGTAATTGCCACAATAATGTTTTCACCCGCGGGAACATGTGATTCGCCATTGTACTATATTTAATCGATGCAATACGTTTCTACGAGAGCTATCTGAAAACAAAGGAGTAGGAGAGAAAGGCCGGTTCTGGCTCAATTGGATCTGTTTTACCGA
>NW_014559045.1:0-870 GCF_001313825.1 Dinoponera quadriceps
TCTGCCACAGTTCATTGGCCGCACTCCGGAGGTAATTTCTGTAGTTCACGAAGTCCACCTTCTCCCAACGGCTTCTCGCCCCCCGGACAAAGCACGCCATCTCGTACATCTGAAAAAGGGGAAGGAGAAATTTTAAACCTGTAAATCTGGCCCTACTAAGAAAGGAAATTCTGCCTCCTCTTGATATAAACATACCCGCACAAAAGCCTCGAAAACCTTCCTCTCCTCCCAAACAGTCACGATCTTCATTTTTCTTTCTTCTCTCCTCTTTTTTCCCCCTTCTTTCTCCTATTCTTTTTTCTTCTCCGACTTCTCCTTATGTCACTTCCCGTCCTTTCTTTTCTCTTCAACGAGCGCACTTCAACTGACGATCGTCTAAACCGAACCATACCGCCTATGCTCGAGGAAGCTGCGTAAGCAGTAATTCGAAGCTACCCGATAAGTAGGCCGTCAACACAACGCGCGCAATCATAAAATAAAACTCCCAACCGACACCTATCTAAATTGACAGACGCCCACCTAAATTAACAAAGGGCCACGGCACAAAATCGTTATAAGCAACCCCTCCCCTGTTTCTGTTACTATATTCGAATTCAAAATTGATCAGACAACTTCGCACCCGATATGATTTTTAGATATAATGTATAACTAGATAAACTAAATTTTTCGAATACGGATGTGCATGATTTATCTCTCACCTTATCCTAGTAAACCTAAGAACACCGTGGAACTCCAAGTCCGTTGAGGTTCCCACCGAAAATGCTGACCATCGCAGTTGCAGAAAAAAGAGGGAGATTAGGACAAGCCTATAAATAAGGGCCTCGTCTTCAAGAACAGTAGTAAATTTTCTCCAGTAAGCCAGCTTCAGTT
>NW_014559046.1:0-810 GCF_001313825.1 Dinoponera quadriceps
TTTTATCGCCGAATAAAAAACCCGAGGGTTTACCTTTACCCCGGCAGTTCTTCGCAAAAGTGTCGAATGTCGTAAATTAAAATACTGTCGAAAAAGAGCCGATCCCGTGCTTTCGCCTCGACTCGAGGGAAGAGAGTGTGTGCGCGCTTTTTGAATCACGGCGAAATTACGTTGAAATTACGTCCGTTTCATACCGTGTAAATAGATTGCAAAGCAATCGGACGAACGGCTCGCTTGCGACGTTTCGTCCGTAAAAATGTCTTATTTTCGAATTGTCTTTACATTACAGCGCATCATCAACCTCAACAAGGACACGCGCTGCCAGGTATCTCTTCTCTTTCCTTTGTGTGGATACTGTCGGAGGTCGAGGCTGTGCCCGCTGAAATTCTGTGTTACGCAAGCGACATCCATTAATGAAAATCGATTACCCATCAGGACTGGTGCTTACACTGGCGCGCGTCAAAAGCTCGTATATATACATATATACATACATACACACACACACTATCTGGTCGGGCTGGCAGGCCTGTTGGCGATGTCTATACGTTGTCTAGCTTATATACGTTGATTCCGGAGATTCGAGGGGACACATTAGCTCGACTAAAAGACGAGCCGCCGCACTTATCCCCGACTAAGTGTGCTCGATCACCGCGACGCAATTACAATCGCGTTAATAATTTCGACGCGCGTACTGACACCGAGCTGGAAATGACGAGCGACAATAAGCGCGAGTAATCCGGCGCAGTGTAAATCTATATTGCGTTCATTATAAACAAATTATTATCGCATATGTTCCACTTGGTTTGCGCG
>NW_014559047.1:0-344 GCF_001313825.1 Dinoponera quadriceps
AATAGCTACGCTTACATTCCCTTCAGCGCCGGTCCGAGGTAAAAACAAATGTATAAATATTGAAGAATCTTAGGAATTATTATTGGAGTTGTACGAATAGTAATAAATGTTTTCTGTCTTATCTGTTAATGTTCGGCTCTTTTTTCGCAGGTCGTGCTTGGGACGAAAATATTCTATGTTGAAATTGAAAGTTTTGTTATCGACACTATTGAGGAATTATCGCATTACTTCTGATGTGTCATATCAAGACTTTGTGCTCGTTGCAGAGATCGTTCTGAAGAAGGCTGATGGTTTCAATATCAAAATTCATCAACGGAAGAAAAATCCGCGTGTTTGAGATATAT
>NW_014559048.1:0-397 GCF_001313825.1 Dinoponera quadriceps
GATCCGCGGCTCAACGTCAAACCCTCCGAGGGATCAATTTGTCCGGCGAACGGCCAAAAGGATTCACTAATTTATACGTCCATCATAGGCGCGTTGAGCCGATGGGAAATGGGAAAGTACGATCTATTATTGATATTTTCACGGCTTTTCGCGGTGTGTCGCGGCGAAATAGGCAGAATGGACAGGGGCCGTCAGATCGGAGGTACTTTCGTCGTTCCTCGGTAATAATATTCGTCTAAAGAGAAACGCAAGCGCTAATCGTCTCTCTCTCTGTAACGATCTACATGAAAC
The DNA here is from genome assembly GCF_001313825.1 of Dinoponera quadriceps. Lineage (NCBI taxonomy): Eukaryota > Metazoa > Arthropoda > Insecta > Hymenoptera > Formicidae > Dinoponera > Dinoponera quadriceps. Next base: position 292 of record NW_014559048.1, read on the forward strand.
TTTTATCGCGCGGACCAATTTTCGTCGGCGATCATTTTTCCACGCAAACAGGCAGATAATATTTCTTTTCGCCCGACGCTCGCGACGAGAGTCAATAAACCGCTTA
>NW_014559049.1:0-1708 GCF_001313825.1 Dinoponera quadriceps
TCCGTTTTTAATCACCCTACCTTGCCCCGTTCCTTAGTATATTAAACACCCCCGTGTCGCAGTGAATACTTTATCTGATGAGGAAAGGCTCGAGGCCCTCCGGTTCGCAGTCAGGGACTTAACCGAGGCTGACGACGCTACCTTGATCGCTCAGCTGACAGCCTTTTCCGAACTTCTAGCCTCTGACAGGAGGTTACAGTCACCACCTCCTCATAACGAGAATTCTCTAATACCTCCAGGTTCCCCTCTCGCTTCCTCCTACTTACCTGACCCCCATTATCAACCCCTAACCCCTCCAACACCACCCTATCGAGAACTCCTTCACCCTACCCTTGGGTTTCGCCTCCCCCGCCTCCCCCATACTATTTTAATCCACTCTCGCGATCCCCTACCCCAGACCCACGGACCCCAGACCCATCTCCGTCCCCGTACGATTCCCCTACTTCCTCTTCGGAACCCCCCACTCCCAATTCATTGCCCTCCCCTTAAAACACTCCCTGTAACCACACACACACACGCGTATACACACTCACATACCGTATTATTGTAATCGCGCCGTACACCGTTCTATTTTGTAATCTTACCACTCACGAAATATTGTAATGTTACACGCAAACGTAGAATAAAAATCGAAATTATTATTCTAAAATTTCCATTTTATTTAATACCATCGCGCGTTCACTACCCTTTCCCCAGTTAGTCCGCTCGCAATCCCATCCCAAGTGAAAGGCTTCGGTGCCCTGACCTAAATTAGAACCACCCAGTGTACGCTCGCGTCAGTGTAAAGAGAACCTTCCGGTCTCTAACCTGCACCGCCGGCTTTCGGGTATGTTTGGGGTACGCGCCTACACGCGCAGGCGTTGCGTTCACCTCTAGGACGTAACAATAATATCCATTGTTATTTATACATTTTTCCCACCTCTCCGGCAGTTTATGAATGCCACGCCAAAAAAACATTTCTTCTTTTGAAGCGAGCCAGCTATCGAGCCATTTTCGTACATTTTCATACGAATTGAAGCGTTGTTCAGCGAGAGCGTTTCCCATTGATGCGAATAGATGATAATCGGACGGAGCCAAGTCTGGAGAATAAGCCGCATGCGTTACTATTTCCCAACTGAACGCCTCGATCGTTCCCCTGACCCGTTTTGCTGTGTGTGATGGTGCATTATCATGGAGCAAAATGACTTTGGGTTGCCTTTTTCCATATTCCGGTCGGTTTTCACGCAATGCTTGATTTAAATCGAACATTTGCTGTTGATAGCGATCAGTGTTAACGATTTCACCAGGTTTTAGCAGCTCATAATAGATTACACCCTTCTGATCCCACCAAACACAGAGCATTGTCTTCTTTCCAAAGCGATTGCAGTAGATGTCGACGGTTCTCCTAGATTCATTCATGATTTCTGACGCTTAGGATTCTCAAAATATATCCATTTTTCATCACCAGTCATGATACGATGGACTTTTTTTGTATCTGTCGAGCAGCATTTCACAATTTGCGAGTTACCAACATTTTTCTTCACTCATTTATTCGAAATTTAATAAGGAATCGAAATATCTAAGCCTCATTGTCGTAACTAATTTGGAAATACATGTAATTTCCAATCGTTTATAATCGCCTTCGCTGCGGCGCGGCGCGTAGAAGTAAAACATATGATCGTTGTTAATTTTTTACCTATTGCGAGTTACCAACATTTTTCTTCACTCA
>NW_014559050.1:0-206 GCF_001313825.1 Dinoponera quadriceps
AAACATACGCCGGTTAATACCAGAGTATTGTGCGTACTGCACGGTTGCAGATATGGAAGAAAAGAACGTCCATTTTCGCCATATTTTACTTTTTCATTTAAAAAAAGGCAAACGAGCTGCGGAAGCTCATAAGAAAATTTGTAATGTGTATGGGGACGATGCTTTAACAGAACGTGTGTGTCAAAAATGGTTTGCCAAATTCCGTT
>NW_014559050.1:400-1105 GCF_001313825.1 Dinoponera quadriceps
TACGTTTCTCGCCTCAATGTTTGGGTGCCGCACGAATTGGCAGAGGCCAACTGAACCTCTCGCTTTTCCATCTGCGACGCGCTGCTGAAATGCCAAGAAAACGATCCATTTTTGAAGCGGTTGGTTACGGAAGATGAAAAGTGGATCGTCTTCGATAACGTAGTACGTAAAAGATCATGGGGAAGCAGCAGTGAACCACTACAAACAACCTCGAAGGCAGGATTGCACCCGAAGAAAATTATGCTCTCAGTGTGGTGGGATTATAAAGGTATCATTTATTATGAGCTCTTACCATCAGGCAGGACGATCGATTCAACTGTATATTGCTCCCAATTAACGAAATTGAATCAAGCAATACGTTCGAAACGTCCAGAATTGGCAAATCGAAAAGGAGTCGTCTTCTATCACGACAATGCCAGACCCCATACTTCATTAACTACTCGGAACAAATTGTTAAGGCTTGGCTGGGATGTTTTGCCTCATCCTCCTTATTCACCGGCACCCTCTGATTATCATTTGTTCCGGGCGCTGCAAAATTCTCTGAACGGGAAAAACTTAGCTAATAATGAAGCTGTTAAAACACAACTTGATCAGTTTTTTGCCGGTAAACTTCAGACGTTTTATGAATGTAGGATTATGAAATTGATAAAAAGATAGCAAGAAGTCATAGAAAAGAATGGTGAATACATTATTGATTAGTATATA
>NW_014559051.1:0-436 GCF_001313825.1 Dinoponera quadriceps
TCTTTTCACACCCATCATTATGTTTATTCCTATAAACTTTTTCATTTCTTCACTCGTAATAGAGTCAAAATTTTTAATTTTTTTTTTTATTGCAGTAAAGATTTTTTTGTTCAACAATCCTGCGTATGTTTTGTTCTGAGAATAAACATAAAAAACCTTCTCCTGGTTTTGTAATATTTTCTGGGAAATTTTTTGGGCCACAGTGTTCAGAGAATGGTGGATCAAAATAGCTTTTTATTTTATTTTCCCAAATTCCATCCATTTCATCAAGACGAACTTGCAAAGTAGTGTCATCTACCTTATCATTTTCATTAGAATCTGCAATTTCCTCCATTCTGTTGTTAGAAATTTTAGACGATCCATTTGAAAAATTTTCTTCGTTTGACAAGAAGTCATCTTGACTATCCTCAATATTATCATACGATTCATTGTCACT
>NW_014559052.1:0-1353 GCF_001313825.1 Dinoponera quadriceps
GCGCGCATTAATCACTATACGCCTATAGTCTTCGCAAAATCCTAGCAACGAAATCCTGCTGAACGGTACGCAAAAGTTGAAGTATCCATCTGTCGAATGAGCGTTGATCGTATTCCACGCAGCATTTCTCATGCAGGCAATTTTGTCAGAAGATAACGATACATAATTCTTGAGCGTGGAAGTTATTCCAACGTTTCTGTTACGATCAATCTTTACACCATCCAATTCATAACGAATCTCATCAAACATGAATGCGACGCAATTATTTCCCAATGTTACAGCCACATTTTCGGCTGTCGCTTGTGCAATTATTTTTCCCTCGACATAAAGATAACTCTCGCATGGCAATGTATATAAATCCTGCTGTTGTATGGGTATTCTTATCTCATCGCTATATCCTAACGTTGTGTTGGCGTATGGGCTGTACGTGTGAGATTCAATCTTGACGATGCGATCGTNTGGCTCACCTTCAATGTTCAAAATGTCAATCATTTTTTTTTCCTCAATTATTCCGTATGACGAATCCCAGAGATTTCAAAAATTCCACGTTCAATGCACTGAGTTTCTTTCGAGCGGAGGATTTTGTACCGCTGATTGCGCGTCTCGTAAAAAATTTATTTCCCACTTGTTTCTCCTGCTGATCCACTTGATTCACCACAAGCATCTCATAGATTTCACCTAATATCGTCGCCGTCGTATGTGCAACCTGACGGTAATCTCTTCTCCTCGAAAATCAAGCGATCGTCCTTCTTGATCCACAACACGCACCGTTAAATCCGTAATGCTCCGTGCGATGATTGGAAGGTAAATGACATGTGCCGGCGTTTCCGATATTTTATATCCTGGTGCCACTCTAGGCGAGAATTCATGTATCGTATGTACGCGCGTACCGTTGCTGTACGCACTACTGACAACGTTGCATTCAGTACGAATAATATTCACGTTGATAATCTTAATCGGCGCGTCCGATTCATACCATTGCTGCGGCTCTAATATACGATTCGAGGAGAATCCCAAGAGCGAGCCCATGTTATTTGGTTTGTTAAAATTTATTCTATAAGCGCATTTTATTTCGCTTTTCATCGTATTAAGATTGGCGCGAATTATTATAGGATATTCATCCTCATTATATCTATATAGAGTATTCTTGTTAGTTTTCGCCTGCACTGTTTTTCGAGATTGTAAAATTGCGCGTCTTAAATATTCATGTATCGCAGACAATTCGTACGATCCTTCAGGAATCACAATTTCTTCGTCGTTATTGCCATAGTAAAACTTATTATTTGACAAAGTTACGTTCGGTATCGTGTTGTACGATTCAAAATCCGTTAAACCGAGCTCATAATCATCTTC
>NW_014559052.1:1374-1582 GCF_001313825.1 Dinoponera quadriceps
TAAATCTATAGCTGGAAAGTAGCTCACTGCAAGAGTGCTACTGGTGCCGGTCAAAGTAAGCGTCAACGACATGTTCGCAAAAACTGATGAACGAATATTGGCTACTGTTAGTAGAATATCATTCTTTAAATCCGTAGCAATCATCTACCGTTTGGAGGAACTGTAAACACAATTGTCCGCAAATGCTCTGATTGTAGCGTTGATAAGA
>NW_014559052.1:1713-2066 GCF_001313825.1 Dinoponera quadriceps
TAAATCTATAGCTGGAAAGTAGCTCACTGCAAGAGTGCTACTGGTGCCGGTCAAAGTAAGCGTCAACGACATGTTCGCAAAAACTGATGAACGAATATTGGCTACTGTTAGTAGAATATCATTCTTTAAATCCGTAGCAATCATCTACCGTTTGGAGGAACTGTAAACACAATTGTCCGCAAATGCTCTGATTATAGCGTTGATAAGACGTACGATTGTACTGAATATTTGTCCCGTTTTTCTCGAGATAACGCTTAAGTTCCCTCGGCGGTTAAAGATATCCAAAACTGTCAAAGTATATTTCCGCGCGATTTCCCCTCTTCACATACGCTACCCAGTGAGTACCCGGACCC
>NW_014559053.1:0-602 GCF_001313825.1 Dinoponera quadriceps
AATATAGAAAATCCAACCCGTGGTGGACGAAAAATATAACGATAAAAAAGAAAATGGTTTATAGGGACAGACGGGCATACCAGCAGGAAAGTGTTGAGCCGACCCGCTCCGCCAAAATTCGTGTCTACCGCTCTTCTTCGCGGGAGTACACCAGGGAGGTGAGGAAGGCGAAACTCGAGAACTGGCGGAAATTTGTTACAGAGCATGGCAACTCGAAGCCCTGGGGATTTGTCTATAAGCATCACGCCGATAAGCTCCGGGTTGACAAAGTGCTGAGCACTGTCCGTGGCGGAAACTCCTCNGGAAACTCCTCGACCGTTAGGTACCTAGAGGAGACAGCTACTCGCCTGCTCGACGTGCCTGTGCCGGATGACCGGAAGAATGAGGACACGCTGCAGCAGCGCGAAGTCAGAGATAGCGCACACTGTGTGCCTGACATTGCCGAAGACCTTCTCTTCACGGGTGCAGAAATCACAGCAGTAGTCAGATCTCTGGCAAACAACAAGGCGCCAGGACTGCATCTCATTGAGGTCTCGGTACTGAAGGCTACCTACAGGATAACCCCGGTCAGTTCATTATGCTTTTCAATTGGTGCCCTCAGT
>NW_014559054.1:0-398 GCF_001313825.1 Dinoponera quadriceps
TTGTGTAAACTGGAAACGGATATGGAAGATTAGGGAACGGATAAGATCAGGGACGAGTTGAGAAACTCACGACGCATTTGGTGGCGTATAATCACATTTTTATGATAGCGCTCACCCAAATCTGCCTATCTCCTTATAAAAAAAAGGAATTTATTGTTCCCACCGTTCCCAGAATGTAACAAAACTAAACGCCTTACGTGAAGGCGGAAAGGATGACAGCTGCATTGGGAGATACTTGGCGCGTTTAACGGCGAGCCATCGTAATCTTATCCTTTTTACAATAGCGCTTGCCCGAAATCCGTCCGCTTCCCAATTATATAAAAAAAAGTAGAATTCGTAATTCCCGACGTACCCAGGACGTAACACCCTCAGCCTTAGACAAATGTTGGGGCGCCAAT
>NW_014559055.1:0-206 GCF_001313825.1 Dinoponera quadriceps
AAGCAAAAAATACATTAATCGAAGTATTTTCCTTCGCTAGCTATACATTCCATACATTCCACCTTTCGGGCAACGCGTAGATTCCGCGACGATAGAACGATTGGTATTTTGATGCAATCTATTCGTCGATCCATTTTCCAAAGTAGTGATGCAGCACATGTCGAAAAAACAACTTATCGCGTTCCATATTTAATAAAAAAAAAAAA
>NW_014559055.1:329-565 GCF_001313825.1 Dinoponera quadriceps
CTAAGGAAGTTTTGCAATGCAAGAAAAACATGGTAATCGCTTGGTGCCGGACTATATGATGGATGCATCAAAACTTCCCAACCAAGCTCCCGAAGTTTCTGGGGAGTCACTATAGACATGTGTGGCTTGGCGTTGTCCTGATGGAACACAACAGCTTTTCTGTTGGCCAATTCTGGCCGTTTCTAACCAATCGCTAGCTTCAAACGGTCCAGTTGTTGGCAGTAGAGATCCGAATT
>NW_014559056.1:0-1496 GCF_001313825.1 Dinoponera quadriceps
TGACGCGCATGACAACGAAATTTTATCGATTATTGAAGAACTTCGCGAAAAGTGTTTGTTTATAAATTAAACAGCCCGGCATTGACACGAGTCAGTCAGTCAGTGGACACTGCACCGAAAATGCCGCTGAATAAGTTTGGAGTATCGCAAGAAGATGATGCCTCTGATGGAACGCAGCAACGTAATGAAGAAAATACCCTTTGTCTAAANTTGTCTAAACGAGGCCGAAGATTTTGACGCAAAATATCGCAAGATACAAAATGTAGCGCAAGCGGAAACCAACAATGATGTTGCAATCAAACAATATATGGAAGAGCGTTTCGCAAAATTTGAGACTGATAGTATGAACAACATTGCGCGTAAACACTACGTACAGGATAATGCCCTTTGTCTGACTGCTGATCGTAAGTTTTTTGAAGCAAAAGGAATCAATGTACGACATGTACCATGGCCGGAAGCTATAAGTGACGTTGCACACAAAAATTATGTGGATGAGAATGTGAGAAAATGGAACGAGCAGTTCGGAAAATATATGGCAGAGAACATTGAAACGTTGAAAGATCGATTGGAAGAGGATATCAGAACGTTGAAAGATCAATTGGAAGAGAATAGTAGAACGTTGTAAACTAATCAATTAATAATCGAAAAGAAAATCGGACAGAGTATAAATGCTATCATCAAAACATCAAATTGTTAGTTGATAAGATAGCTGAAAAATAAATCTGAGATAAAAAAGTGCGATAGAAGAAACTGATGCGATAGAAGAAAATAAATCTAAAATTAAAGAAAAAAATACTAATATCATAGAAGTACTTAAACGTATCAAGAAAAAAATAAGTAAATAATGGAATAGTACAGTTAAATCAGTATACTCATAGACATTATAAGCATGAGAATACGATCATTTTCCGTAATGGCGAAGNTGTAATGGCAAAGGAATCATCAAAAGTTGGCAAACGGAAGAATAAAAAGCAGCTGCTTGTGGACGAACTACACGTTTCAGCGCGAAAGAATTTTCCACGTAGACGTGTCATCGTGCGCGAGTACGACGATCTGTGGCAGGCTGATGTGGTAGAGATACGTCCTTACGCGCAATTTAATGGTCATCACTATATACTTAGGGTTATCAATGTGCTGAGCAAGCATGCATGGGCCGCACCTTTCAAGACTAAGAGTGGAAAGGAAGTAGCCGATGCTTTCGCACAGATAATTCGAAATGATGGTAGATGCTCGAAGAACCTCCAAACCGATCAGGGCAATGAATTTTACAACGCTGATGTGCAGAAACTTACAAAGAAACATAACGTTAATCATTACTCGACGTACTCCGTCATGAAGGCATTTGTCGTGGAACGATTCAATCGCACGTTGAAGAACGACATGTGGAAAATGTTTACACTTCGTGTAACGTACAAATGGATAGACATCTTGCCGCGTCTCATGTCGAAGTACAACGGACGTAAACACAGGACCATCGGTATGCGTCCTATCGATGT
>NW_014559057.1:0-382 GCF_001313825.1 Dinoponera quadriceps
ATATTGAATTTCTCTTCTTCATTGCACGATTATAAACTTCAAATCGTTCCTTTATTGATATTGTAATTTTTTATAACTTAAGTATCTCTTAAAACCCGGTACTTACAGTTGGATTTCTTATCATTCATCGTCTTAAATTTAGTCTTCTTATAGAGAGTCTTATTAGTTCTCTTTACAATTGTATGAACGTACAGCCAAAATATTTTTTTTACGCGGTCGTAATCTTTATGGAATTTGCAAGAATCGGTATACCACCCGTGATCAAACATTTACTTATATGTACTTCATTACTCTTTTTAATTTTGGGCGTATTATCACACAAATATATGTATTTTGAATGTTGAATAATCATGCTCGTTATTTATCCGATATTAGAATTTGT
>NW_014559058.1:0-271 GCF_001313825.1 Dinoponera quadriceps
GCCGGAGTTGTGGAAAAACAAGTCGTAGATCTTGCACCAGGACAATGCAGCTGCTTATAACGCGCTGTCTGTGAAACGTTATTTAGCCGCTAGAGGCACTCCAGTGCTCGAACACGCGCCGTACTCGCTTGATTTAGCACCATGTGACTTTTTCCTGTTTCTGAAGATCAAGTCTGTCTTAAAAAGAACCCGGTTCGAGTCGATGGAAGAGGTGAAGCGAAAATCGGCGGAGCTCCTAAATACACTTACAAAAGAAGACTTCCAGCATTGC
>NW_014559058.1:416-676 GCF_001313825.1 Dinoponera quadriceps
TCTGTGTTCCTAAAATTGTGCAAATACACAGAAATTATGAACTTACCTGCTGGTAGCACATTGTTCAAAATTGGGGACCCCGATGAGAATTTATTTATAGTTCAAGAGGGTTTAGTCAATGTATATATTACTGGGCCTGATGGTTTCCAAATATCATTAAAATTAGTCAAAACCGGCCATTCAGTTTCCAGTCTTCTTAGCATTACTGACGTACTTACCGGGCATACAAGTACATACAAAACTGCGTCAGCGAGAGCTGT
>NW_014559059.1:0-203 GCF_001313825.1 Dinoponera quadriceps
TTTCAACTGGTGGTCGAAATGCTCTTGATAATAAACTATTTTAGATTCTCAAAGATTTTTTTAACTTAATATCCTCCCCCTTACCTTTTCCCCATTTAGATTTAAGTAAACACGATATAGGGGCGAGTGCGCTGGTGGGGTGCGGACCTTCGCGCGCGCGACTACCGCGGGTCGTCGCTGGAGGGGATACAGATCGGACCGCT
>NW_014559060.1:0-2051 GCF_001313825.1 Dinoponera quadriceps
GTCTTAGTTCAGTCTTCAGCAGTCCACAGTCATAGTCTAGTTCAGTCTTTGTCTTTATTTGTCCTCGTCAGTCTATTGATTCATCTAAATCGTAAGTCTCTATTTCATTTTTAAACATGACTTTTAATCATTTCAATACAATTTCCAAACCCACTTCATTCCTCAAAACACTGCTCAAATAACACATGCACTGTGTGATTATTCCTTTCTTTATATTAGGTGTTAAACTTAGTTCCTGTGGCTCACAGTTAGATGACGTTAGTTGTAGGTGTAATTTATTTTGACATCTGAAACTGGCTGCATTTTAGAGGTTAGACATTTGTCAATAAAATTCAGTGCGAAGAGATTCATTTAAGCGAGCAGTGCTATTTTTTCTTTTGATTAAATATCGAACGCGATAAATTGTTTTTTCGACATGTGCTGCTTCATTATTTTGACTTAAAAAAAACTACAGCTGCAGCTCATAAATTGCTTTTCGAAGCTTATGGCAATTATGCTCCATCGGAAAGAACATGCCAAGTATGGTTTCAGCGATTTAAGATTGATGATTTTGATGTCAATGATAAAGAACGCTCAATCCAACCGAAAAAGTTTGAAGACACCGATTTGCAGGCATTATTGGACGAAAACTTTACTCAAACGCTCCAAGAATTGTCTGCAGCATTAAATGTTACTCCAATAGCTGTTTCCAAACATCTACATGTAATGGGAAAAATTCAAAAGTAGGGAAAATGGGTACCACACGAATTAACCGCAAATGCCATTGCGAATCGCTTAAACATCACTATTTCTTTGCTCGCCAGGCAGAAAAAGAAGGGTTTTTTGTGGCGTATAATGACTGGCGATGAAAAATGGATATACTACGATAATCCTAAACGAAGCAAATCATGGGTAGACCCTGGCCAACCATTGACATCCACACAAAAGAGAAATATTCATGGCCACAAAGCAATGCTTTGCATTTGGTGGGATATGGACGACGTCGTTTATTATGAGCTATTGAGACCGAACGAAAGTATCATGGGGGATCAATATCAATCACAATTAAACCGTCTGAATGAAGCATTGCTGGAAAAAAGGCCAGCAGTAGCCAGCAATCGACGTAAAATCATGCTTTTGCACAACAACGCTCGACCACACGTTGCCAAAGCCGTCAAAGAAACACTGATGCAGCTTGGGTGGGAAGTTTTCTCGCTCCCAACGTATTCACCAGACTTAGCTCCTTCGGACTATTACTTGTTCCGGTCGATGCAGCACGGCTTGATGGATACACACTTCAGAAATTACGAGGATGTGCGAAAATGGATAGACGAATGGATTGCATCAAAAGACCAATCGTTCTATCGTCGCGGAATCTACGTGTTGACCAAAAGATGGGAAAAATGTATAGCTAGCAAGGAAAAATATTTCGATTAATGTATTTTTTGCTTTTGATGTCGAAAAAAATGAGTTTTTTAAACAAAAAACCGCAGGAACTAAGTTTACCACCTAATATTATATAACGATGTTTTCCTCGCTATATTGATGCGTGAAACATTCTTGTTGCGTTATATCAGATTGTATTAAATTAAGTGACACGAATTAGCTTTCTCTTAATTACATTTTAATCTTCATCTTGTATTTGAATTATTCCAATAATGCCGATTTATAAAAGTTTGTTTAATGTTAACCCACACAACTCATTGTTTCACTTTAGCTAACATTTTCATCTTTTAAATGTTGTATCTTCCACAATGATTTTTCTCATCTATTTACCACAATTATTAATCGATCCGAGAAACAAATTACGTTATTAGTTCAATTAATAAACTGTTTTATTAAAAATGCCTTAAATTAACCAAGTCGTTAAAACTATTTATTCACCTCTTTCAATTACCTAAATTTAAGTTCCCCTCTCAACACGCTCATATGGTGCTATCCCAAGTAAAGAGATTAAGTTTTTTGACCTAAATAAAGAACCTCCTAACGTACGTTCTATGATCGGAGTAAATGGGCCTTTCCGAACCTTGACCTAATCTGCAGGCCTACCAGTACGTTTGGGACTCGTCAGA
>NW_014559061.1:0-235 GCF_001313825.1 Dinoponera quadriceps
AAAACTGATCCAGGTGATTTTTGACGTGTTCATTTGAGGTAAAGGTTTTACCGTCCAAAAAATTTTGCAGTGACCGGAACAAATAATAATCCGAAGGGACCAGGTCTGGAGAATATGGTGGGTGTGGCAGTACATCCCATCCAAGCTGTAAAATCTTTTGGCGAGTGACCAAACTTGTATGAGGTTTCGCCTTATCTTGGTGGAACACTACACCTTTTCTGTTGATTAATTCTGG
>NW_014559062.1:0-1285 GCF_001313825.1 Dinoponera quadriceps
AAGGCTGCCTTCCCCACGGTTTTTGACCGTGGTTTTCCCGTGGGGCATTGGGCGAATGCCAAGGCGGGGACTTGGAGTGTTTTCGCAAGAAAACGTTGGGTCCACGGATGATACCTCCTCTTTGTCCGAAGATCAAGAGAGAAGGGCACAAGAGAGTCCGATCAAGAGAGAAGGGCACAAGAGAATCTGATCAAGAGAAAAGGGCACAAGAGAGTCCGAACATCTGGTACTATCCCTCATTGATTAAGGAGGAGCATGGAGAAAGAAATTGAAACGTGAAGGATTCTTATTGACGCAGTACGGTAACATGGACAGGAGTCCATGGTAGTACAGGAAGCGTCGTGGTCTTTGCAAGCGTCCTGAACTGTCTTATTGGGATAGTTTGGTTGAAAGTTGGGAACTGATACGTCGCAGTACGGTAACATGGACAGGAGTCCATGGTAGTACAGGAAGTGTCGTGGTCCCAGGAAGCATTTTGGAAATGGATCCTATGTCGACGCCGTACTACGAACACGGGCTCCAGCCCGTNATCCTATGTCGACGCCGTACGTTAGCACGGGATGGAGCCCGTGTTCGTAGTACGGGAAGCGTCGAGGATATTGGAAGCTGGATTTCAATTGTCGGGTCGACAATTTTAAAGAGGGGGGCAGTGTTACGCCCGTGTCTTGATGCCCGCGCTTTTAGCGCCCTGAACATACAGCTGATTCTCTTGGCAACGAGTCGTAAACAAGATGATCAGCATTGACGGATAAACAACGGGTTAGAGAGATTCTCTCTGGGGCCGTTGAGTCGTCGTGACGTGCGCGACGGTCTTTAACACTAGATTTGCCAGCTATTTAAATATACCTATTTCTACCAAAACCAGTCAGAATGACTGGTGTATAAGAAAAAATGCTTATTGAGGCTTCCAGTCTTTATTCACTCTTAAAAAATGACAAAAAAAATTGAACAATATTAATTGTAATAGAAAAATGGATTTATAGACGTTGTCAAATAACAAAACGCTTAATTGTTTACAGTTTGTCGGTCACAATTTCTACATATGTAGATTTTGCTGTGTGTATACTTTCCGCATACACTTTTTTTGCATGTATTGCAAATATTTATAGTCTTATTGTTATTGCAATATCCTATTTGACACCATTTGTGTACAGGAACCGTGCCACTTGTAGTTGGTATATCAGCTTCGTGTGGTTTTTGCCTTGAAATCTGATATTCTGAAGCAAGTTCTTCTGTTAATCGAAACAGAAAGTCTTTCCGTGAGATATTTTCTCCTGTTGTATTT
>NW_014559063.1:0-376 GCF_001313825.1 Dinoponera quadriceps
CCGCACACATCATTAACGACGCGCTAGAAGCTCCGAGAGCTTGGATGAGAGGTTCTATTGCACCCACCGTATAGTCCAGACTTGGCACCAAGCGATCACTTTTTCAAGCATTTGCAAAATTTTCTTGATGGTACAAAACTGGCCTCAAGAGAGGCTCGTGAAAATGAGCTGGTCAAGCTTTTTACCAATAGGGACGAGGACTTCTTCAATCGGACGAGGACTTCTTCTTCGGAATTATAAAATTTCCTTCAAAATGGACAAAAGTTATCGAACAAAACGGCGCATATTTGATCGAAATCGGATAATCCTAACTATATTAATTTCATCGTCGAAATAAAGCGAAAAAACGCTCAGAACTTTTTACTTCACCTAATAT
>NW_014559063.1:1016-2003 GCF_001313825.1 Dinoponera quadriceps
ACTGAGTGCTATAACTTGTTGAAAGAGGTCTATGGTGAGAATTCTCTATTTCGTGCGCATGTTTTCGAATGATATAAAAGGTTTTCTGAAGGCCGAGAGAGCACCGAAGATGACGAACGACCAGGTCGACCTGTCTCTGTTTTAACTCCGCATACAGTGACCAAAATCAATGAAATTGTGTGCGGAGATCGTCGTATGAGCATTAGGATGATTGCTGAGACTGTAAACGCCGATAAAGAAACTGTCGTGGAAAGCAAGTCGTGGATCTTGCACCAGGACAATGCACCTGCCCATAACGCGCTGTCTATGAAGCGTTATTGAGCCGCTAGAGGCACTCCAGTGCTCGAACACGTGCCGTACTGGCCTGATTTAGCACTCTGTGACTTTTTCCTATTTCCAAAGATCAAGTCTGTCTTAAAAGGAACCCGGTTCGAGTCGATGGAGGAGGTGAAACGAAAATCGGCGGAGCTCCGAAATACACTTACAAAAGAAGACTTCCAGCATGGCTTTGACGAATGGAAAAAACGAATGGAACGGTATGTGGCGAGGGGAGGGCAGTACATTGAAAGGGAGCATTCGATTGTAGAATAATTTTTAAAATAACACTCTTTTTCATAAGCAGTCTCGTTATTTAATAGCCAGACCTCGTATATATACAGGGTGTCCCAGACCACCAGTCTCACCCGATTTTTTCGTAAACGCGACATTTTAAAGAAAAATGTTTCAGACAAAAGTTTTGTGACTTCGAGGGGCACATAAGATGGTGTCATTGGTTTGACCTTGGATAGTCGTTTGAAGATCACGTGAAGGTCACCTTTAATTTCTTAAATGGAAACCACCATTTTTCAATGCATATTCTTGTAGCTTACCTCGAGAGCTTTCCAAAACGCTATAATGGAATGTTTTTTTAATCAGTACTTTTCGAGTTATGAGGATTGAAAATTACGTTACCGCCGGCATTAGCATTACCCAGTCGTGATGTATGAC
>NW_014559064.1:0-268 GCF_001313825.1 Dinoponera quadriceps
AGCAATCGAGGCGTCTCATTCAATCGGCTTTCAAATGTACACAAACAGAAAAATCCACCTGAAAATTTATATACAATCTATTAAGATATAGTATTATAGAATACAAGCAAAAAATTAGACCTGCTGGCGCCATCTCTATTTCAGGCCGGAAACTTTTCACCCCACCCTCGTATAATATATGTAATATACATATATGTAACATATATATATTTACTCTTGAACGACTATATATAGTTACCGGGACCCGTTATATATATATATATATATA
>NW_014559065.1:0-3162 GCF_001313825.1 Dinoponera quadriceps
CGCTGAATAAGCGCCAATAAGCCATGGAAATCTGTTATGAAGTTGAATAATGTGTAATCGATTGGAAAGTGATAGGGAAAAAACAAATACGAGTCAACATATCGATAACAATGTGAACAAATTTCCGAATAAGCATTTCAACTTTAATCTATTTAAATTCTCATTAATGACACAAAAAAGAACAAACTTATAATCGACATATTTAATACTGACAATTATTACAAATATAAATTAAAAAAAAATATATTAACTATTTTATAATGATGCGAATGTGACGTTAGAAGGTACGCTAATGTAATAAAAATGTATACTTATTTTATAGAAGCTATTTATATATTAAACAGGTAAATTATTTTATAAACTTTCTGCTTATCCTTACGAATCGTTCATTATAATGATAGAAGAATAAATTTACCTTAGTCTTGCGTTTTTGGCCAAACCGGTAGTAACGATACCCGGCAAAATAGTAGTAAATTTGACAGAAGATTTTCCTTTACTATACATGCGCAATTCCTCGCTAACAGACTCCATAAGTGCTGTAATGTAAAGAACATCTGATACAACGTAATGCAACATTTGAATAGCTAACACTCATCAAATTGAACAATATAGTACTTTAGATTAAAGATAAATTAACAGGGAAAAGTTGTATCATCTTGAACATTTCTAAAACTATAATAGATACATATGTGTGACTGCAAGACAAAATCAGCCAGACAGATCGGTACTTGTTTGTTAATTCCTTGCTGATTTTCACTGTTCACGAAACGTGCACGTGTACAGAAGCAGGAATTATTTTCTTCCTCAAGTAAGTTTCATTGCATACATAAAATCTGATGATATATTTTTCTTTCTAAATGGCAAAGATATAACATATTATTTTAATAGTGATCTACGTTAATGATTTGCATATTTCAATCGATTTTGAACTTATGGTTATTTCCTAAGTTGAAAAATCCGTTGAAAGGCAAAAGTAAAAAGGCAAAAGATTTAACGATGTTGAGGAAATAAAACAAAATGCGACAAAGGAGCTATTGGTTATCACAAAAAATGACTTCCAGGACTGCTTCTAGAAGAGGCTATTTTGGAGGCGATATTGTTCATATCACTCCGGAGTAGCTCTTTCTCATGAGATAGGCAAAGATCGGATACTTTTGAAACAGACTTCGTACATGACTTTGCTGGTATATCCATTACTATAACAGAGTGCTCAGTAAACATTTATATCTAATTAGTGGATATTTTAAAACTAACAGAACATGTCAATAAAATATAAAAGTTCACTGAATAATTATAGTACTAGACGCATCCATTATATTTGTAATCAACTGGGAAAATCACATGAAACTCTAAATTCGGAACTGAATATCTTATTTAAGTGAAAATTCATGTAATGACTATTAATGTAGATCTGATGGAAATACAGCAATCAGAGCGCAGTATTTCTATTCAGCAAGCATTCTAGCACAAAAATAAACATCATGTAACACTGGCTTGATCAAATCGTATCTCGAAGTGGCGCGTGGTTGCGAGGGTAATGACTTCTTTTAAAATCATAGGTCCTCGTTAGATCCCTTGTATTGCTGCTCTAATCACAAGTCTTTTATTCAATAAAATATTACTTTTTTTTATTGTTTTGAGATCGGAGAGGAATTAAAAAATAAATAAATTTTGGAATATTCGAAATTTATGAATTTTTTGTTTCTTAAATAGAGTCGAAACCAGTAGTGTGGGGTGCCTGTCGCAGCGCTGTAGAACGGGAAACGATGGTGACGAAGATAAACTTGTCTCTATTATGTTTTCCGCCCGATACAGTATCTCTAGTGTGACCGACAGCGTGTCGATACTCGAAAGCTAAGAATCTAGAGTCGCCTCCTGAATTCGATCTCATGTTCCTTTTATCCTCTTCCTATGTCTAAATCAGAGGGTATAGTTTTGATGTGTCAGCGTGTCTTAGGTGTGGACGCTGACCACCTGGATTTTGCTATTGCAATCGCCAGAATCCAGAGCAGCATTTCTGCAAGATGACGTTACATAATTGGAGCAACGTGAGATCTTAATTTGTTTATGGCCGTCCACACATCTCATGGTTATGGTTATAACATTTTCATGCAGTGTGAAATTACGAGCTTAATGGAAAAAAGGATATTAACCTCTTAACCTACGATTTAGATTCGAAAATTTCGGGCCTTGCATCTACCACAATTATTACATCCCTTACCAAATATTCTACAAATCCCGATCATCTACTACGGGTTATGCCCGTAATATTTACGTTTGGGCCGATCATCTACTACTTGCTATGCTCGTAATATTCACGTTTGGCCCGATTATCTATTACGGGCTATGCCCGTAGTTGTAGGTTAAGGGGTTAATTGATAACCAATTTTTAATAACAAAAATATTGGGTTGGCAAATATATTCGTTCGGTTTTTAATCGGAGTAGGTTTACTCGTTCTGCTATCTCTTTTCCACAGCGCTACCACACAACGCTCTTGCGCAGCTGAAAAGCGATTTTCCACCTAACCTATTTGTCAACATACGCCGGTTAATACCAGAGTATTGTGCGTACTGCACGGTTGCAAATTTGGAAAAAAAGAAAGTCCATTTTAGCCATATTTTACTTTTTTATTTCAAAAAAGGCAAACGAGCTGCGGAAGCTCATAAGAAGATTTGTAATGTGTGTGGGGACGATGCTTTAACAGAACGTGTGTGTCAAAAATGGTTTGCCAAATTCCGTTCTGGAGATTTTGATGTTAGTGACGCGTCCCGTTCTAGTAGTCCAGCAGAGATTGATTTAACTGTAATAAAGAATACCGTCCACAAAAATCCATCGCAAACAGTACGAGAGATTGTTACGACAATTAATATATCCCACACAAGTGTAGAAAGCCATTTGCGTCAGTTGGGATACGTTTCTCGCCTCAATGTTTGGGTGCCGCACGAATTGACCGAGGCCAACTTAAACGCTCGCATTTCTATCTGTGACGCGCTGCTGAAACGCAAAGAAAACGATCCATTTTTGAAGCGGTTGGTTACGGGAGATGAAAAGTAGATCGTCTACAATAACGTAGTACGTAAAAGATCATGGGGAAACAGCAGTGAACCACCATAAACAACCTCGAAGGCAGGATTGCACCAGAAGAAAATTATGCTCTCAGT
>NW_014559066.1:0-415 GCF_001313825.1 Dinoponera quadriceps
TTTGCATCCGTTCACGATTTAACGAGAAGAAACACAAGATTCACTTGATATTCACGTTATTTCGCCTATTACACGCAAACTCGCAAGTTTCGCCAGCAGATTGATTTCTTCTACCTTTACTCATGGAACTAGCGTATTTGGTCGAAAAGATTCAAGTCGAAACGTGAATTTGCACTAGTTCACGTTTTCTGATGTAGAATCGAGAGAAACGCTCTCCGCCTGAAATCCTCGATGCTGCCGCATGGAAATAACGTAATAAAGCTAAGTATTACAATAACACCTTTCAGTTTGCATCCGTTCACGGTTTAGCGTAAAGAAATTCAAGATTCACTCGGCATTCTCATTACTTTGCCTATTGCACGAAAACTCGTGTTACGTCCTCGCTCGGCCGCGGCTGCTACAGTACTCGGGCCGT
>NW_014559067.1:0-1037 GCF_001313825.1 Dinoponera quadriceps
GCTTTATCTCGATGAACGAACGGCTCACTGATTTCAATAGCTCTGATAATTCCAATATCTTTATAACTTATGCCTATATAATATATGCTTATGGCTGTCACAAAACATTATAATGGCATATTAACTGCCAGGCATTTAAGACAAGGCAATAAGAGATGATACGTAATGCGAATATCGAACATTCTTATTATACATGCCACAACTTTGTTACAGGCCACAGAGTTGAACAAAATTTCTGGCAATTATTTTTTTATATAAAAAAAAATAAAGTATATTCTACATAAAAATAAGTCATTAATGTTGTTAATAACGAAAAAAATCATTAATATATGAAAAAAATAAATATTTGCCAATTATAATTGAGACTGAAAAAAATGAATTAAAACACAAATTTGAGACGTAATTCTTGGAAAAAAGATTCAAAGTTTTATATTCCTTCGATCAGTAATTTNCCTATTGTGAATATTGGTATTTGAACGGCCAAACCGTAACTTTTTTTACTATTCTTACATTACACATTTTCGTTATAATAAATATATATAAAGCCGAAAAATGTACACTACATCCTATAATAACCAAAAAGATATAATAAAGAAAAAACAATATAAAGTTACTTGAGATCAAGAAACTAGCCATGATATTTTGATTATTCTGTTCTTCTTGTGATCTAGAACAGAGTACGATAAAGTATTACGTGAGTAAAGTTTAATAAAATAAATGGAGTAAAAATGATTTAATATTTATTTTAATTTTACGGCCGTTGCGCTGCCGCGGCGCGTCGTATACATCCGACGTACATAAATAAAGAACGATTTTCTGCGACGTACATAAATGAAGATTGCTTTTCTGCGACGAAAGTATATGGCGCATGCAACAGAGAGATATTTTTCTCTGACGAATATATCCGTTCATATGCAGCGAAATATTTCTGCTTAATTTACAGAGTCAAACTTAATTCTACGAGGGATCACCGGACAGTTCAAGTCAAGCGAATTAACGGCAATACTGGGTCCTTCTGGTGCTGGAAAATCAACGCT
>NW_014559068.1:0-1081 GCF_001313825.1 Dinoponera quadriceps
TTTGTGTATGAAACGCATGGTAGCAAAATTTCACAACACTTCATTGCTTATTCCTGAATTTTTGTCCAAAAACAATACTGTAACGATGCCCCAGCCTCCATATTCGCCAGACATGGCTCCGTGTGACTTTTTCCTATTTCCAAAAATAAAGAGAAAGGGCCTTAAAGGGCCGTCGTTTTACTTGCATAGGTGATATTAAAAGCGAATCGCTGAAAGAGCTAAAGGCTATCCCAAAGATCGAGTTTGAGAAGTGTTTCGAAGATTGGAAGAAGCGCTGGCACAAGTGCATAATATCTAATGGGGACTATTTTGAAGGCGACAACATTAATGTAGACGAATAAATAAATATTTTTTTCAAAAAAAGGAAAATGCCCGTTATTTTCTGAATACACCTCGTATATGCATTTTTCATCACCTGTCATGATACGATGGACTTTCTTTTATATCTGTCGAGCAGCATTTCACAAGTGGTTTTTCGATTTTCTTGCTGTCTTTTATTCAGTTCATGTGGGACCCATTTCCCCAATTTCTGAATCTTTCCCATGGCTTTCAAACGAATTGAGACAGCATTCTGNCATTTTTCATCACCTGTCATTATACGATGGACTTTCTTTTGTATCTGTCGAGCAGCATTTCACAAGTGGTTTTTCGATTTTCTTGCTGTCTTTCATTCAGTTCATGTGGGACCCATTTCCCTAATTTCTGAATCTTTCCCATGGCTTTCAAACGAATTGAGACAGCATTCTGCGTCACATTCAATTCATCCGCGAGTTCTTGTTGAGTTTGAGTATCATCTGCATCCAATAAGGCTTGCAATTCGTTGTCTGCGAACTTTTTCTGTGGTTGCTCATGCTCTTCGTTTCTCACATCAAAATTATCACTTTTGAATTTTTTAACCACTCGAAACACTGTATTTTACCAAGAGCATATTTACCGTAAGCTTCGACAAGTATTCGATGCGATTCTGTAGCAGTTTTCTTCAAATGATATCAAAAAACCAATGCTGTCCGCAAATCGTAGTTCGTAGGCACAAAACTTGACATGTTTAAGGTTATAGAAAAATATACCGGTGTAAGGAACT
>NW_014559069.1:0-407 GCF_001313825.1 Dinoponera quadriceps
ATTTCTGTTACTTTATCCATTAGCATTTGTTTTGACATAATTTGATTTTTATTTATTCTTTTTCCAATTTCTGCCCATAAGTGCTTAATCGGATTAAGGTCCGGGCTTTGTGAGGGATTGCTTAACATGTGTAGTGTATTATAAATGATCTATTCTTTAACAATCCAAACGGTGTGCTTTGGATCGTTATCTTCTTGGAAATAATAGTATTCCATTAACCCCAGTTTTCTGGCACTATCTTTTAAATTATTTTTTTAAATATTTCGGTACTTATATTTATCGAGAATACCATTAATAAACACTAATTTTCCGGTTCCATTACCTGCCATGCAGCCCCATACCGTGATATTACCACCTTCATGTTTGACTGTTCGTTTTAAATGCTTCGCTTGCAAGTCTGAATTTGG
>NW_014559070.1:0-504 GCF_001313825.1 Dinoponera quadriceps
AGCCGGCGAGCGTTTCTTCCGATGGCACATCAGAAAACGTGAACTAATGCAAATTGTCGTTTCGGCTTTAATTTTTTCGACCAAATACGATAGTTCAACGAGAAAAGTTAAAAGAAATCAATCCTCGGGCGAAATTTGCGAGTTTGCGTGTAAGAGGCGAAATAACGTGAATGTCAAGTGAATCTTGCGTTTCATACGTTAAATCGTGAACGAATACAAACTGACGTGTGTGATTGAAATATTCATCTTTATTACGTTATTTCCANACGTTATTTCCATGCGGCAGCCACGCAGATTTCAGCCGGCGAGCGTTTCTTACGATTCTACATCAGAAAACGTGAACTAATGCAAATTCTCGTTTCGGCTTGAATCTGTTCAACTAAATACGCTAGTCCCATGAGAAAAGGTAGAAGAAATCCATCCGCTGACGAAACTTGCGAGTTTGAGTGTAATACGCGAAATAACGTGAATGTCGTTTGAATTTTGCCTTTCCTTACGTTAAAT
>NW_014559071.1:0-667 GCF_001313825.1 Dinoponera quadriceps
TCTTTTCTTGAAATTACTCTGGCATAATCGGGGACGTCCTGCTTGTTGCGAACAAAGACGAAAGGGAACGTATCGGCATTTTTAATGTTCTCTTCTTTCTTGAACTTGGATATCGGATACGTCAAGTTTTTGAAACTACTCAGATCGCTTGCTGAGTACATCAGAAGACATATGTCGACGTCCTTGTACTCTGGTGGTACTTCTCCAAATTCTTCAACGGAGACGCTGTCAGAAACGTTCAATTCGTATAGCTTGTCGTTGACACGTACAAATTTGTGCAAGATTCCTTGGCATATAATTTCGCACGTATTCCCCACGAATTTCCGTGCAGCCGATGTTTTCCCAACGCCTTGATCACCGAGAATTAATACTTTTATTTGCACACGCTCGTTGCAGCTTGAGAGGTCTGTGCTTGCGGACGACATCTTCGACGTATTCTTCGAACTTGTGTTTCGTACTGGTATGTCGTACAAGTGTTTCGTACCGTGAGCGGACTGAAACTGTCTTGTTTCCGTCGCGAGGCCCTTATAAAGGCTCGGGGTAGTAGGTATGAATTTCCAGTTTAGGATAGGTCGAAATCTATATATTTGACCAGCGAGGTAGCACGTCATCAGGTCGATATCTTTATATTTTGACTAGTGAGGTGCCACGCCATTTTCTATTATGC
>NW_014559072.1:0-424 GCF_001313825.1 Dinoponera quadriceps
CACGTGTCTAGATAGTTTTGTATTTTTTACGATATTCGCGATGCAGCTACACTCCCCTACAGCATCTGCAAGAAATGAGGAAGCTAAAGAAATGAGAGAGCGACACCGCCGTTCAATGTTATAACTTCTATGTGTCAGTCTTTGTCGATAAGAATGGATAACACAATAAAAACTGATCAATAGTGGGTAAGTTAAATTTCTCGAGGTCGATAAGTTTTCGAGAATCGATAAGTTAACAAAGTCGATAAGTTTCCGGAGAACGGTAAGTTACCAGAGTCGATAAGTTTCCGGAGAGCGGTAAGTTACCAGAGACGATATGCTTCTTGGGATCGGTATGTTTCCCGGGGCCGGTATGTAACTTTCTTGCACATCGCAGAAGCAAAGTGAGGTTCAAAGATTCCAATTTTTGGATAGATTCAAATAA
>NW_014559073.1:0-918 GCF_001313825.1 Dinoponera quadriceps
TTTAGAAGATTTTAGAAGTTTTTTTAGAAGATTCTAAAAAATGGAAGTGAACAATAATGTTGATGTGGACAATGATTTTGAAGCAATAATGGATTTATCCGATTCATCAGATTCCGATGATGGCCATATTCTTACAGACGATAGTGATGTTTTCAATGATTGTAGTGATGACTTTAGGAAAAACGAGGTTAAAGCGATGTGTAATGCGGAAATCAATGCGCTGAGTGGACAAACAAAAATGTGTTGCATCTATTTTTTCTACACTACAGGAGGCGGTGNTGCGCTGAGTGGACAAACAAAAATGTGTTGCATCTATTTTTTCTACACTACAGGAGGCGGTGCAACGTTCTGTGCTTCATGTATGGTGCGACTGACAGACTTATTCACACACATGTATGCCGTTCGAAAGCATCTGATTGAAAGACACGATGCGATAAACGGAAAATTTTGTTCAAATTGCAATGGATCACTCTTTAAAATACTTCCGTGCAATTTGTGTCCTGTATGCATACCAGCTTCTACACACACATGTGAAGAAGATTTGCTTTAATCGGTTTTTTAAAAAAAACCTGAAAGATAATTTTGACAGTGTTTTAATGAAAAAAATGGAAGAACTCGTGCAAACTGAACGTGAACTGTGGGACCAATCTGCTCGATTGAGTTCGCGAGACAAATACAACGTGTGGGAGGAACGGTGCGACAAATGCCTCGAGTCGTTGGAAGGACGTAGTCGAGCGAAACGACCGAGATTATCGATCGGTGTTCAACAATCGTTGATCGCTCGAATTGCACGACTCGAAGGACTAAAACATTCATTGCGTACGCGTTTTGTACATACAGGCACCGGACATTCAAACGCTGGACTCTTATGACGTGAAATAGACACTGCTTTCAATAGCCGCGTATTAACTGGTGCGG
>NW_014559074.1:0-614 GCF_001313825.1 Dinoponera quadriceps
ATCACCTCGTTAAATCCACTGTTTGGATTGCGTTTTTGATTCAGGTGTGTAATGGTGTGAATTCAAGTTTCATCTATGGTTAGAAAACGCAGCTTGAAATTTATTGGATTTTTTTTAAACACCTTTAAATAATCGGCTGATATTCGCATATGTACTCGCTCTTGCTCTGAGCAAGCGTGGCATCCTATCTTGCGGAAAGTTTGTTCATATTCAATTGATTATGAAAAATAAAATAAATTTGCTTAGTTAAGATGCATGGCCTNGTACTTTCACTCATCTGTCGGACAAAACTATATCATAGATTTTATCGATAGTTTCTGGCGTGACAGCTATTCTCTGACTTTCAGAACGTGGTACGACTTCGATGCTTGTTCTGCTATGCTTGAATTCATTTATCCAAAATCGAACAGTTTCATTGGAAAAACATGAGATATTGAATGGTAGGAAAAATTCTTTCAAGAATTTCTGTTGCTGTTTTGTCTTCCAAGAAAAGAAATTAATCATACCTTAAATTCCAATTTAATCCTTTGAAATATTTTTATTGAAATATCTAAAACAAAAAATGAATGAGAGAAAGGCTTAAAACTTCGTATGGGTTATTATAAGAAAGAGGA
>NW_014559075.1:0-1122 GCF_001313825.1 Dinoponera quadriceps
CTTACACGCACTGAAGCAGAGTAAATCAATAAGTTTGAAACAGATTTGTCTTTCAATCTCACTACCACTCAACTTCAAAACCACGTAATCCTAAAACCTCATAACCTCAAAAACCCCATAACTTTATGATTCTGAAACCACGTAACCCAATAAAAAATGACGTTTACGCATTTAAGTACTGTAAATTAATATGTCCGAAACAGGTGAGCCCTTTAACCTCTTATATATTGAAACCTCTTAACCAAATAATAAACCACGTTCTTTCGCCACAAAACCTACATTTTGCCGAACTCAGGAACAACGACGTGGACGTAGCAGGCTTCTGTTCCCTTCAAGGTGCTTTATTTGCGTGATGTCCCCTCGCCTCTCACGTTACGGGGTGCTTTATTTGCGTGAGGTCCCCTCGCCTCGGTTATGAGGTTTTTAAAGTTATGAGGCTTGAGGTTATGAGGTTTTGAGATTACATAGTTATGGATTTGATGATATATATGATTGCGGGATTTTGTTTGAGTTTTTATCGAATTATTAGATTTTTGGCTTTATTTCATAGTCTTTGGCCTGTTTTTTGAGGTTAGGAAAAGAACCGGATTTGACAGAGAAATTTCGACTATGGATTCGGTTTCAGCGACCCAAAAAACATATAGTATACATAGTCAGATCCCTGGCTATAAAAAAATTTTTTTTTGTGGAGCTGTGTAATTAAGATGTGATACATATTCAAATCACTTAGGATCTCAAGGAAATTAATATTAACTCATTCTTATTAATATAATAATTTGCGTGCAACAAAATTCAAGATAAAAAGAAATATTTTCAAAAATTTACGATACATAAACTTGACAAAGAATTACGTAAATATTTATACACTTTATTTGTTTCGAATAAAATTATTAATGTACCACTTGAACGACGTAACCGCACTGCACAGGTCTCTGTTCTGGTAGTGATAACGAAAAATACCGATAAGAGCTCCAAATTCTACCGGGACCTAAGATTTTAATGGGTAAATCTAATCGCAGTTGATTCATATAGAAAGGTTCCTGCAACGAGAACTCGGGTGCGTCTTTATCTTAAATAAATATACATCCAACAATTTCACCACCCGGCTCTTTTCGTAAACAA
>NW_014559076.1:0-622 GCF_001313825.1 Dinoponera quadriceps
GAAATTCCGGTTTCATACTTCTACACCTGGTATATAAAAAAAATGGTGTAATTAAATTATGTCATTTAATTAAATGTCGATATCATATGTTGTCAAAAGTAATAGTAGCCAGTAGCATTTACTTTTATTTTATTTGCATATATCGTAATTTGTAAACAAGGGTATTTTGTGGTTGTATATTGTATATTACGTCCTCGTGTCCTCGCAGCTCCCATATCCCCCTTTCTTTTTTCCTCTTTCTACTCTTCCTTTCATGTTCGCTTTTCACACAATTTTCTTCTTTTCACCCCGGTAGTCGCTTGTTGACAATGTACCGGCGCCACCTACGTTTATAAAAACAATTTGCATTATTAACCCTGTCGCTTAGAGCGCCGGATATATCCGGCATTCGCGCGACGACTTGTGCGTACGAGCGCCGGATATATCCGGCATCCACACGGCGCGTGCGCGTGCTTCCATACGGTGACGACACTTTGGCGGACTGGACTGTCGAAGCGTAAGGGTTATTACGTAACCCCGGACCGTATTAATATTACTCGTTTACTTATTGAACAATAATATAATTAAATTCAGAAAAGTAAACTCACTTCAGAATCCCCTGGTCAGAGTCACCAGAGACTTT
>NW_014559077.1:0-552 GCF_001313825.1 Dinoponera quadriceps
CAATAACATTAAACTTTTATATGCAATGTTATACATACATAAATACTTATATACTATAGTACTACATGTATATACTTTATTCGGCTTCCTTACAATGTTTACAAATTATTTTAATCTGAAATGTACATTTGCCGCAAACATATTTTTCGCACTTCGAACAGATTTTTGTTGTTTTATAATTCTTACAAAATTTTATTTGACAAGTTTTTCTGGACAAGTTTTTCAAATCTGAATTTGTGGACGCTGTTGGTAAAAGTATTTTTTCTTGAGATTTTTTATAATATCGCCGAGCTCTGAAGCTAACTGGAATAAAAATTCTTGCTTCGAAATATTTTCACCAGTCGTTTCTTTATACAAAACCCAGGCATTTATTCCAGCTAGGTTCAAAATGTTGAAAAATACCTGAAGTGGCCACCTACAATTTTTCAACTTTACACTGTATTTCCTTGCCATCTGATCTGCCACATCTATATCAAATTTTGTACTATTATAAAATCTAATACTTTCCGGTATACGTTTGCTGCTTTTTTCTATTTCTATTGATTTATGTTT
>NW_014559078.1:0-1499 GCF_001313825.1 Dinoponera quadriceps
ATCAAATATATGAGATTATTCGTATTACATTCACGCAATAAACATCGATGGAAACATTGCAGATGCAACATTTTGTGGTATACCGCTCCGCTAAAATCGCCAAAGTTGCTACTATTTCTAATGCATAGAACGATAAAACAAGTGAAGCCAGTTGTCGGTAAGCTGTTTGTGGCGTCGTTGGAAGGTTTCGCCACGGTAACGCACACAGCATTAGTCGAAAACGGGACTTGTAAATCACCTCGAATACGAAAATTTATTGCCGGCACCTAAATCTCCATTGAGACCTCAGCTTTCGCATAATTTTCCATATTTCACGATTTGCGCGCCATGATATTGTCAAGCCCTATTATCCTGTCGATATTATTTCAGCTGTCCACTACGTCGCTATCTTACTTCACAATAATTTATTCTCTCCAATAGCGATAACATATCGTGCTGACACTTCTATTTATGATCATCGTGCGAGAGGAGTTTCGAACACTAGTAGTAATTCATCGAGGACCATCGTAGATACGAAATCGTCAGACATATTATAACTTATTTACATTTTTAATAAAAAGACGTAATTGTTCGCAGCATCTCGAGAATTATTGTTTCGTTGAGCTTTTTACCAGCGACTTCTTATAAAAACCGCGTGCACAGCATCGTTCTATAGAACATTGGTTCGCCCGTGCACGCTGTATTTTTTATATGGTTAAATCGCGCTTTTTCACTTAACTAGCCTCGCTAATTAACTCTCTGCGATCTATCGACTCACTTCGCAAAAAAAAGAACTTAATGTTTTGTTACATACCAATGTAACACGTCGGAGAAATGTGCGTATCATGATACACGCGATGAAAGCAAACGATCCAGAGACAATTGAGATGATTCCCGTCTTTACGAGTCGAACGTGCGTCTTCAACGTTCCAAAATAGACTGACTCGTCGAAGAGACGTCGCAGGAGTGTGGACTGCGCATGCGCTAAGGTGCACGAGTTACGCATGTCCGAAATGCAAAAATTGCAGGATACATTTTCGCCTAATTCGTCCGCGATCAATTTTAGTCGGGGGCGTTTCCAACGTAGCGCGTCTCTATGGTTAGCAATTAGATCGATCTGTACTATAGGCGCGAATAATTCTGTAAAATTACGACCAAACAACGACTGTCTGCGATAAGAATTTCGCGAAAATTCATAAAAAAAAAGAAACGGAGAGGAGGACCCTTCGGGACGTTTAATAACGTATCGGCTCCGCGAGAGGGCATCGGTGTTACTACCGTTTCGTCCACAGTGCAGGATGGATTCTACCGGCGAACGCTATTACATCCTACGAATCCTGTTGACGATGCTCGGTTTGTGGCCGTATAAGAAGCCAAGCGTTTTGCAGAAAACGTTCTTCTTCAGCGCGTACATCTCCTTCATATTTTCACAGGTATTTCTCGTTCTTTTTCTGCACCTTTCCGTTCACGTCTTTGTACGCTCTCTACTCACGACTGCTTTAACTCTTTGCGTTGAAATC
>NW_014559079.1:0-3986 GCF_001313825.1 Dinoponera quadriceps
AATAATTTTGATAAAATATGTTTCGATTTCGGGTTGTAAAATGGATTTTACTAATTCACATCCTTCAATGAAATCTTTTATTGGAATATTATTTCCGTCAAAATAGGGAACAAGTTTTATAGCATAATCTAAAGCAATGGGGTTAATAGAGGAAAAATCAGAATTATGTTCCATAGTTATATGATTCATTTTTTAAAGATGTTTTAAGGGGAGATATACACTTAGATGGTCGAAAAAATCGATTTTTTTTGCATTTCCTTCAAGTTTGAGGTCATTAGAATATCAGGTAAAAACGGTAAAGTAGTATTTCGATAAATAAGCCAGTTACAGCCGAGACGGTGAAACGTGTTTTACAGCGCCGAGCCGACAGGCGACAGGCAGGTAACGGCAAGTGACCCTTCGAACAAAAGGCGTAGACTTATTTTGTGATTCAATTGTTTGTGTTTTTGGGCATACTAGGCAGGTGTAGCATGCTTGGCTCCAGGTATAACGGAAATATCAGATGGCTATTATTCATTGCCAGAAGTAGACACGTTTTCAGTAGCTTGTTGTTCGTGCAATTGTGCGTTTTAGTGAATTTTCGTTAGTGAACAAATATTGAGAGAAAAATGGATACAAAAAATAAAGGTTCTCGAGAAGCTCATCAATCCGGATCTTTTCGCAAGGATCGAAGTAAAAAANAATGGATACAAAAAATAAAGGTTCTCGAGAAGCTCATCAATCCGGATCTTTTCGCAAGAATCGAAGTAAAAAAGTGAAAGCTACAAATAAACTGAAAAATTTCCGTCACGATTATGTTGCATTGCCAAAAGAGGTGTTAAATGTCATTAAACCAATATACGAAGACCTCAGCAATGACAAATTGTTAGAATGTGTTGGCGGATATACCCAAAACTCCAATGAGAGCTTTAACCAAATGATTTGGAAGATAGCTCCAAAAACGATGAACAGCGGGGCCGAAATCGTTAACATTGCTGTATTTCTGGCAACATGCATGTTCAGCAATGGTGTCACCTCATTATTGGAAATTATGAACGTGTTGGGAATATCAGTTGGTTTAGGAGCACACTTGTACGCTGCAGAAGAAGACGAAACTTGCATTGCGAAAGCCGAGCTGCAAGCGCAAGAGCAGACAAAAGAAGGTCGAATACGGCGCCGACAACAAAATTTAGAAGAAATGAACATTCCGTTGACCGAGGAAGACCTACACTATGGGCCTGGTATCGATGATTCCATGTAAGTTGACAAATTTCATGATTAATTCATTCCCAAATTTTCAAACGCATTTTTCTCAAAACCACATTTTTTTTAAATCGTTACCCAAAATTTCTCGAAAACCAATGAACCAATTGCCTTGAGGTTTTTTTGGTTATTCTATACACAATTATCTAGTACTTGTCATAGGATTTTTTGTTCCGTTACTTAGTTTTTGTTTTATAGGCAAAGTAATAATTAATTTTTGGCCTAAAAATCACCCTTTATGTTCAGACGTTCGCCATTTTGTCATAAATTGATATTTTCAAAATCGCCTATGACAAGTACTAGATTATAGTATCTATTTTAATAATCTTTTTGGTTTTTTCTTTTCAGATGATTTTTGAAGAAACGCCAGTGGGTACCGTGTTTTTACAGTGCTTCAAGTATCATCAAATATCCTTGTAAATTTTTGCTATTTTTAACTAAAAAAAATAAATATATTTTTTAATGTATATATTTTTAGATAATTAAAACCCCAATCCGAAATTTCAAATAATTTTCCTTGAAAAAATTCACAAAAAATGATCTTTTCCGGCTTATAGGTGTATATCTCTTAAAATGTATCGTTTTAATGAAGTTTTGTCAGTTTTACAATTATGTCACACAACGTATATATTTATTGTTATTAAGCAAAAATTAGTTACATTAAACTGACACAATAATTATGAAGTACAGGATTGTTAAGAAAATTTTTTTTATCAAAAGGTACATTAAGTTAATAGGATGTGATGGATTGTGTGACGTGGAAAGTGTAAACGATAAAATGTGTATACTTCGCGAGGATCTTAAAATTCATAGACAGATTTATAGATATTTATTTTCTCTCAATGTTTTAATAAAATTTTCATTCCTAGCTCACACATACTCATTTTATCATCCCGGACGAGCCCCCAAAATTGATTTGACATTTGTTACGTCGTGGAAGAGGATGTAAGCAACAAACATCGCATACTCGCGCACTCGCGAGGCTTAAATATACTGGCAGGTCTGCAAATCAGGTCAAAGTCCGGAGAGACCCATTTACTCAAGTCGCAAAACATATGTTAGGTGGTTCTTTATTTAGGTCAAAGAACTTAATCCCTTTACCTGGGATAGGACCATATGAGGTTGTTGAAGGGGAATTCAGATTTTAATAATTGAACGGAAATGTATGAATAATTTTAACAACTTGGTTAAATTTAGGGTATTTTGAGTAAAACAGTTTATTAATTATATTAATAACATAATTTGGTTCTCACATGGATCAATAATAGTGGTAAATTGATGAGGAAAGTCAATGTAAAATAAAAGATCCAATATTTAAAAGATGAAAGGGTTAGCTAAAATTAAACAATAAGATGTATGGGTTAACATTAAACAACTTGTATAAATCAGCATTATTGGAATAATGCAAATATAAGATGAGGATTAAAGTAAGATTAAGTAAAAAAAGTAATCCGTGTAACTTAATATAATACAATCGGATTTAACGTAACAGGAAAGTTTAACGTATCGGTATGGCAAGAAAANAAATCAACATTATTGGAATAATGCAAATACAAGATGAGGATTAAAGTAAAATTAAGTAAAGAAAGTAATCCGTATAACTTAATATAATACAATCGGATTTAACGTAACAGGAAAGTTT
The DNA here is from genome assembly GCF_001313825.1 of Dinoponera quadriceps. NCBI lineage: Eukaryota > Metazoa > Arthropoda > Insecta > Hymenoptera > Formicidae > Dinoponera > Dinoponera quadriceps. Next base: position 2,885 of record NW_014559079.1, read on the forward strand.
AACGTATCGGTATGGCAAGAAAAGCATCAGTATATAATACAAGGAAGATTATAATTACGCAGTGTATGTGTGTGTTTTGAGGAGTGAAGTGGGATTGGATTGAAATGATTAAGTCATGTTTAAATATGAAATAGAAACTTACGATTTAGGTGAATCAACTGTGATGAATAGTACGTGGGTTCGTTGATCGTGGTGTACCGGATTTATGGGATCCCGAAATACCAAAATAGTTCACTTAAAAGATCCCGACTTTCACAGCGAGTTGTTCGGCAGCAGAAGGCCAAATGATAGGTGTGATATAGAGACGCGACAGAAATCGACAAAAAAGTCGTCTGGTAAAAAGATGTGTGGGGCTTATATAAGGAAGATTTTTAGGGGCTGGCGGATGACGAGCGCCAATGAGAAGAGTTTTCGTGTAAACTGGAAACGGATATGGAGGATTAGGAAACGGATAAGATCACGGACGCGTTGAGAAACTCATGACGCATTTGGTGGCGTATAATCAAATTTTTATGATAGCGCTTACCCAAATCCGCCTATCTCCTTATAAAAAAAAGGAATTCGTTGATCCCACGATTCCCAGAATATAACGAAGCTATGCGCCTTACGTGAAAGCGGAAAGGATGACAGACGCGTTGGGAAACGCGTTTAACGGCAAGCCAGCCATGGTAATCTTATCCTTTTTACAATAGCGCTTGCCCGAAGTCCGTTTGCTTCCCAATCATATAAAAAAAAGACAAATTCTTAGTTCCCGAGGTACCCAAGACGTAACAGTGTCAATGTATGGTTTGTATGTGAAATTTTTCATTCTCCCCACCTATAAAACTTCTCTCGAGCTTCACGGTTGATCGCTAACAACGTGGTCAACAGTATAGTTGATCCTGAGCCTTTCAGAGATGTGTTGTCCACATTGTTCTGGTTAAAGGGCAGAGGAGGTGTATAGTGCTTCTCCGCTTTTTTTTCTTATATTGATCTTTTACATGTGCAGTGGTAGTGATTGTTTATTTTATTCGTTATTATCTTAGATTCGGTGTGCCTGTGATGAGGTGGTGCCCGGGGTGGTTCCGCAAGATCCAAGGGGGCTGCGGCCTACGCTCTCAGG
>NW_014559080.1:0-803 GCF_001313825.1 Dinoponera quadriceps
TCGATCTGTGCCCGCAGCTGCGAGCTGTAACGCCGCAAGCGGACTACGAGGATTTTCTCTTAAATTTCACGTCGATCGCGTCACCGCGTGCACTTTCAGAACCGTCCATTCCTATTCTTCCGACCAATAACATCGGGCCTAAGGGTCGTTGAAGGGGATGAGTTTTCGCCGTGGGGGAAAAGAAAACGCCAAGTTACTTCGCTGATTTTATCACGCGGCGAAACGCGGTCGACGCGACACTCGAAAAATTCGATTTCCATCTCTTTCACCCGGCTCTGTTTTCATCCCGCTTGATGATGCCGTGCCCACGACTTGCGTTTATCAAAGTACATATGCATGTAAAAGAATTGATTTTATCACATTCGTGCGACGCGTGTACAGAGAAAGAGAGAGAGAGAGAGAGAGAGAGAGAGAGAGAGAGAGATCGAAATTTTTATCGTGCTGTTTTCTCGTGTTTACTACGAATTTCTAGATTTCTCAGCGATGCTCCGCGAATTCAGCTCTTACGTTCAGATTTCCTGTTGTTTAAGATTAACGATGTTAAAAATTACGTAAGCTCGTTAAATAATATTGAATGTACTTTTGCTTCAATGAAACGAAGAGTTAACAACAATCGGAATTTTTCAATCGCGAGTCAATTAAGGGACAATTCGCGACGAAGGGAATATTGCGATAGCACACGAAAAGTGATTTCTGTGTAATTCTCGACGGGAGATTAATTGATAAATCGAGAACCGTGCTTGCGTGCGCCACTTCCTTTGAAATACGTACAAGACGCTGTTTAATTGCACTACTCCGTTGCG
>NW_014559081.1:0-1719 GCF_001313825.1 Dinoponera quadriceps
TCCGAATGCTGCCAGAAAAATGGCATAAAGTAGTAGCTAGTGACGGACAATATTTTGAACAAAATGTAAAGTATATTTTTTTTTACAATAAATTGATAATTTTTATTTAAAAAATGGTGGAAACTTATTTGTATTACCAATATATATGGTTAGCTTATGTAGAATAAGGATTTTGCCGAATATATATATACGAGGGCGGTTCAATAAGTACGCGTGTTAGAAATGAAGACACCATTTAAAAAAAAAATTTTTTTTTATTTTTCAACATAGTCCCCTTTTAGAAAGATACACTTCTCCCAACGTTCCTGCCATTTTTTTAACCTCTCCAAAAAANTGTCTCGGCGATGACTTCCTCGTTTGAGCTAAATTTTTTTCCCGCTAGCCATTTCTTCATGTTAGGGAACAAGAAAAAGTCGCAGGGGGCCAGATCGGGTGAGTACGGGGGGTGCGGCAGAAATTCATAACCCAATTCATGCAGTTTGGCGGCGACAACTCCGGATGAATGTGCTGGTGCGTTATCGTGGTGAAACAGCACTTTCCTTTTCGCCAAATGCGGCCGTGTCTCTTTTAATTTTTTGTCGAAACGGTCCAATAACTCACTGTAGTATTGTCCAGTGATCGTTCTTCCTTTTTCTAAAATATCCATGAGGATGACGCCGTTTGCATCCCAAAAAATCGTCGCCATGATCTTTCCGGCCGATGGGACCGTCTTCGCCTTTTTTGGAGCATATTCACAGGGAGAAACCCATTGTTTTGATTGTTGCTTAGTTTCTGGTGTGTAATGATGAATCCAGGTTTCATCAACGGTGACAACTCGACGCAAAAACTCCTTCAGACCTCGCTTAAATTGCTCCAAACACTGCTTCGAAGTTAACAGCCGCATCCGCTTTTTGTCCACTGTGAGCAATCGCGGCACACATCGGGCCGACAATTTTTTCATCGCCAACTTATCATGTAAAATATTAATTACCGTTCCAGTCGACACACGGCCTTTGCTACTTCGCGCACTTTCGTTCGTCGATCAGCGAGAATCATGTCGTGGACTTTTTGAATGATTTCTTCGGTAACCACGTCTGCCGGGCGTCCTGGTTGCTCCTTATCAAAAACGGATAGTCGCTTAAGTTTAAATTCGTTGAACCAATATCTAACTTTGGTCATAGGTGGCGAAGTGTCCTCATAAACAGCATCCAAATTTGCTTTTTTCTCCTCGCATTTTTTCCCATCCAAAATCAAAAGGCGAATTACCGAACAATACTGCTCTTTTTCCATCTCAGCGAAAATCACGAAACACGTCTTACTCGAATGGCTGCCAAATTTAAACTAATCTATCAATCAGTCTGCATTTTGTTTTGCCGTCGTTTGATAGATGACAGCACACGATGATAACACCAACATCCCTCAGGAACGCCCTTTGTCGTCTAACACGGGTACTTATTGAACCGCCCTCCTATATATATATATATATATATATATCATAATTCGGAAAAGTTGTTATTCTACATAATTACAATACATATTGTATTAGGTCTAGTAAAAAGTAATCCATTATTTTTCCAATAGAGGGCTTTACTAATCTGTATCTCGCGTTGTATAAGTCCGATCGGATTACGCCAGATGGCGTTAGAAAGATAAGATTTTGTACTAAAAAAACCTCTTAGACAGTTTTGTGGTTGCTTGACTCAGTATTGTTTGAGCGCGCGTCAAAGATGGACACCAGCA
>NW_014559082.1:0-976 GCF_001313825.1 Dinoponera quadriceps
TAAGCTTCATAGGTAAAATTAAAATATTAGTTTATATAGTAAATATATAAAAAAATAAACGGCATAAACTTATGGGACGACTTAATAAATAAATATTTTACACCCGAAAATAGAGTTCTCCCTGCCTAGATTATTTAACGTACCTCTTGATCCACACCGGAGCGACATTGAACCAAACCGCAAAAACACTAAATGTATATTCCATTGTTATTATTATTATATATTGATGAATTAAATTTTATAATCATTGATGTTCAAAATATACATAAGTAATATTTTTACGTCAAGTAATATCGTGATCTCATTATAACTACTGCCATATTCATAGAAAGTCGGTTCCTTAATTTATTTTCCATTATATTGTACGTGCAAAATGCTCTTTCTACTGCTACATTAGAAATTGGTTCAGTGTCATCCTAATATTAATCGACTTATATTCTGGAAACGATAATGTCCTGCGCTATCTTTATCATTGACTACTTTTAGTAAAGTTGCTTTTACTTTAGGTAAAATTGCATATAATAATTTTAACAGATCTTAAATCTATTTTATTTCATATTTTATTAGGAAATTTATTAGAAAGGTCTTTTCAGATGAAAAATATTCTACTGAAAATCATAGAAATTGCAACACTATATTCTTTATACTGCTTTAATCAACAAGTATCCGAACATTATTGGTTTTAATCGCGGAAAAACTGTAAATCAAATCCGTTTGCTTTCTTAACCCGTCAGTTCCCAATGCACCCTCCAGGCACAACAATTTTGACTTATAAACCATCGAAAAGCACTGCTAACCAATAACATAGCTCTAACTGTTCAATTTAGATACTAGTGACTCTAAAACAAGTTGTCGACACTGAATAAAAGCGATATATAAGCGAAAAATTACCTTCCAAACTTTATCATTATCACTTTTTAATAACCCATAAATTTGGTTTCCTTAGGTTCCAAAACATGAGATTTCCTAAGAGGAA
>NW_014559083.1:0-245 GCF_001313825.1 Dinoponera quadriceps
CAGCGAAATTTCGACTCAACGATCCGGTACGTGTGAGCAAATTCAAAACAATGTTTGAAAAAGGATACACACCTAATTGGTCCACCAAAATCTTTCGCATCGCTAAAATACAACGGACCAATCCTGTAACGTATCTTCTGAAAGATTATCGTGGTGACGCGATAAAAGGCGGTTTTTACGAACACGAATTACAACGAGTCGCCGATCCAAATGTTTATTTAATAGAAAAGATCTTACGCAAACGT
>NW_014559083.1:319-946 GCF_001313825.1 Dinoponera quadriceps
ACACATCGTGTAGCATGCGTTAAAAAAATAACCACAGAGCTGTCGTTCGATTCATCGTCAAGCGATGAAATTTATCATCGCCGTTATCTCGTGCTAAAAATAACCTCAAGGCCGTCGTCCGATTCAATGAGTCAAATTTATCTTCATTGTAATCTCATCGTAGTTTTATACTCTCCCCGATTTCAAATGCATCCGTTCGCATTCGCGGTCGGTGTGTGGTGCATCGTTACAATCGTGGGAGAATTCAACGATGCGGAAGTGGCGCTCGATTATTTACGGAAATATGGCTATCTTAAAACCGACGCATTGTCAACGTCATCGAGAAATATGGAACAAATCTTACGTCACGCTCTTGGATTCTTTCAAGAATATTATCAAATACCCGACAGGGCGAACTAAATAAAATCACATTGGACAAAATGCGCGAACCGCGATGCGGACTCCCAGACCTTTCGGATCAAACGGATCGAAGCAGAAACAATATCTGGCCGAAGAAACATCTCACGTGGAATTTTCGTCTCGCCGACGAAGAAACTATGATAGTAACGCAGGCCGCGTTCAATCTGTGGGCTGGAAATTCATCAATATCTTTTAAACGCGTATCTCAGAATCCCAACAGACTGTTAT
>NW_014559084.1:0-221 GCF_001313825.1 Dinoponera quadriceps
TGTCCTTTTTACAATAGCTCTTGCCCGAAGTCTGTCTGCATCCCAAATATATGTAAAAAAAGAGAAATTCGTAGTTCCCGTGGTATTCAGGGCGTAACAATATACTATCTCTTTTTTCTTGTGATTAACATTGCAGTCTCTATTGATATATCTGTTAGTTTCAGCATTTTCTGACGCTCAAACAATTTCTTTGAACCGATATCTAAAGGATTTCTTAAAAT
>NW_014559084.1:593-981 GCF_001313825.1 Dinoponera quadriceps
CTCAGTATTATTTGCTAAAATTGTCAAAGATACGGCCAAAGTTCTCGCGAATGTAGAAATATTTCATTACCAATAATAATGTCGTTTGTAAAATGTGTAATAAAACTGGTCACGATGCAAAAAATGGCTACTCTAATAATAACCGTGCTTCTGGGTTTAACAATGAAATTTGTCAATGGTGCAATCGACGCGGACAATGGCATCTCAATGTCAAGAAAGACAACATTTAAACACAAATCGGTCTAATAATAATGTTTAACTCACCTGTCAATTGTGTAAAAAAATAGGCAATAAAGCTAGGGAATGTCGAGGAAATCAATCAGAACAGTTTAAATCGATTAGTCGAAAATCCGTCAGCTCCAACAAACCTATGTGGATATTGTAAGGC
>NW_014559085.1:0-4561 GCF_001313825.1 Dinoponera quadriceps
AACGCCCAACAGATATGTTGGGTACCCGTGAATAACCCCCTTCGGGGGGGAATAAACGGGCGCGGACCAAAATGGCGCCGGGGGCTCTGGAGGCTGAGTGGTTCCACTCCGTGGGGGAGTGGCGCCGCTAAATGCTCAGCTGAGGAAGGATCCCCGGGTCGGGCGAGCGGGAGCCGCCATAAAAGCTCCCTTCCCCGGGCAGGTCGGGCTCGTCAGCTATTTAGCAACCGGCCTAGAGGAAGGAAAACCTCAATAAAAAACCCGCCCGTGAGAGAGGGGTTGTAAAGTACTCTCTCATTTAGTAATGGTTAATATGACGACAACAAGGAAGAACGTTACCATCTCAGAGGATCTCGGTGCCTCAGAGGTCGGCGGGAGGGGGGGTATCGTCCCGGCCCCCTCCTCGTCGTTATCCTACGTCGGGCTGAAAATGATAAATGATGTGGTGCGTGGGTTGCCTACGGGCCCACCCATCGATATAGCTACCGTGGAAGACGCCGTGCGTGACATAGACGTCACTACAGATCGCGGATCAAGGGAGGCTGCACTTTGTAGCCGCTCAACGGGCAGGACACGGGGGACCGTCCCGGCGGCTGGAACTACATCCCACCAGCATTCCATTGTTTCCCCGCACATGGCCAGACTAGATCTTGGTCCTCTGAGGATCAGAGGTGGAGGACAATCCGACTCCAGCACGGATGAAGATCCGGACCTCAGAACGAGGTCGCCGTGCCGGAGGAAACTTCCTCCCGCCCCTCTCGCCACGTCAAGCACTGATTCCGATGAATCAGAATGTAGATTGGTCTCGATTACAAGAGACAGCCCGGAAGAGAAAAGAAGGAGAGTGACCAGGGCAAGGATGAAGGAAGGAGGAGTGGATGAAGAAGAGCAGTTGGACAACGAGGAGGGAACAGGAGGAGGAGGAATGAAAGGTGATAGGCGGAAGAGACAGAGAGAGAAAGAGGAAGAGCGCATTCTGGATAGGCCCCCGGTCAAGCAGAACGCGCGATACAAGCGCGAGCTTGCCAACGAGGCGAGGAGGGCTGCGGAGTACAGAGAATGCACTACAGCCACCCTCACCGCAGTCACGGTGGAGCATGTTGACACTTTGCGAAGGGTTGCACAACAATCTAGCAATCTCAAGGGCACCACTGTGCGAGAGATTTGGGAGGCCACTACGGCCATCTCAGCGGCCACGACCGCCCTATCCCTAAGGGCACAGAGCGGTGGCTGCATGATCTCCGAGGAGGAATGGGAGGCCTTGCGACAGGAGGTGTCCCAGCTGAGGCTCGACAACGCCCGCCTGAGGACGGAGATCGACAGCCTCCGCGGACAAGTGAAGAGGACACAAAGGCCTCCTACCCCCCCTCCCCCTTTGCCCACACAAGAAAGCTCTGCCCCCAGAGCGAGGAGGAGTGTGGCCCGTCCGACGATAGAGGACTCGGAGGATTCCGAGGAGGATGGCGCCCCAGGGGGGATAATTCCCCTTTCGGAACCCACTCCGGACCCACTGTGTCGTCCACAGCCCGGAGAAGTCATTCCGCAAGCGGTGAGACCTCCACTCAAGGGGGTCTCGACAGTTATCGAGCCCCCGAGAGTTCACAGACCCCCAAAAGAGAATGCAGAGTTCGACCTCGAGGTGGAACTGGAGTGCCTTATCCCAAGGATCCTCACCCGCCTGGGTTTCCAGCCTCCACCCCTATCCCCCTCGCCCCCGACAAAGGACCCCGGGAGGAGGCCCCCGTGCGGAAGCGAGGTGATTGAGACGGAGACGGCCCCCTGCCCTCACCCAAGGGGCGACAGGGGGAAGAGGCTCCCCCCTCTTCCGCCGCAAAAAACGGTGGAAGGAGAGAGAGTCGGGCAGAAAGGGAAGAAGAAGAAAAAGAGGAAACAGGCCGGAGCACAGTCCCTCTCCTCCCCCCCCTCTTCCTCCTTCCAACCCTCCTCAAGCCGGGAACCCCAGGTTAACGGCCTCCCCAAGGACCGAGCTGACCCCTCCCAAACCTGCGAAGCGGGTCCCAAAGGCTCGGGGTCGGAGAAACCCCAGCCAAAGGGAAAGCCCGCCACGAAGAAAGGGAGTTCCTCCCCCCTCATCGCACAGCCCCCCCAGGAGGAGGTCTGGACCAATGTGGTGGGGAGAAAGAAGGCCAAAGGAGCGGCACCGAAGCAACCCGCCCAAACTAAGGAGGGGTATCTGCCCCAAACGGGAGAAAACCAACTCCCGAAGGGGAAAAAGCCTGCCACCAAGAGGGACGACCACACCGCGAGGCGCAGACTGAGGGCACCTAACACGGCGGCCGTCTGCGTCACGTGCCCTGAGGGGCGATACGGCGAGGTGATGCGGACGGCCCGCGGAGCGATCTCCCTCTCCGAGGTGGGGATTCAGGGCCTCCGGAATAGGAGGGCCATCACCGGGGCGCTGATCTTGGAGATCCCCGGCCCGGAGGGGGAGCGGAAGGCGGACCAGTTAGCCAAAAGGCTAAAAGAGGTCTTTGAGGGCGACAAGGGGGTTAAGATAGACCGCCCTTCGAAAAAGGCGGAAATACGAATCCGGGACCTAGAGGACTCTGTCACGGCGGGGGATATCGCTGCCGCCGTGGCTGACGTCGCTGGAGGCGACCCCTCGGCCGTCCGAGTCGGGGGGATAAGAAGAGCGCCCAACGGGCTGTCTACGGCATGGGTGCAGTGCCCGGTCTCCGTGGCCAAAAAGGCCACGGAGGCGGGCCGTATCCAGGTGGGATGGGGGATGGCCCGAGTCGAAGTGCTGGCGGCGAGGCCTCTCCAGTGCTTTAAGTGTTTAGAGGAGGGGCACGTTCGTCAGCACTGCCGCAGTAACGTGGATAGATCCGGCGTATGCTATCGCTGCGGCGGCCCGGGCCATCGCGCAGCGGAGTGCACTGGGCAAATTGCGTGCCCGGTGTGTTCCAGCGGAGGGCAAACGGTGACCCACAGACTGGGGGGAGAGGCTTGCCTCGCCTCCCAAAGAAAGGCAGGCAAAACAAGGAAAAAGGGAGCGGGGAATGCNCCAAAGAAAGGCAGGCAAAATAAGGAAAAAGGGGGCGGGGAATGCTCGAACCCCGCCCCCCCCTCACTCTACACAAGACGGTAGCCACGACAAAGAGGACGAAATGGAGACGACCCCCGAGATGTCCCGGGAGGTTCTGGCGGAACCCTCGCCGATAGAGAGAAGAGAGCCCCGTCCTTTGAGGACTTTATGTGAAGAGGCGAACCCCTCCCTGGGGGTGGCGGAATGCGCCGCCCTCAGGGAGATAGAAATGGAGGAGATCGCACCCCAGGGGGCGGAACAATTGGGAGCGGAGGATCCGCCCCCAGCAGCACCTGAGGCGGATGACCTGGGGGAGTCAATAAATAAGCCTTCTAATGGCGACTAGACTCCTCCAGGCCAACCTGGGTCACGCCGGCGCCGCGCAGGATCTTTTCCTGCACGCGCTAGCCGAGCGCGGCGCCGGCCTGGGAGTAGTCGCCGAGCCTTACCGAGTGCCAGCGGATGATCCCCGCTGGTTTGGCATCCCGGGGGGCTCGGCGGCGATATATTGGAGGAGCTGCCGGGAATCTCCCCGGCCGAAGGTCATCACGGCCGGGGAATTCCTGGTGGCTATCGAATGGGGGGCCCTGTGCGTTGTCTCGCTGTACGCCCCCCCTCGTTGGAAGAGAGCAGGCTACGAGGAACACTTGGACCGGGTGGCGGGGATTGTCAGGGGATGCGCCCCCCGCCCGGTCATCGTGGCCGGGGACTTCAATGCCAAGTCAACGGCGTGGGGTTCCCCGGCCGCGGACGCNCGGCTCACGGAGGAGTGGGCGGCGGCCCTGGGCCTCCGTCTGCTAAACGAGGGCTCAGTGAGCACCTGCGTGCGTCCGCAGGGCGAGTCGATCGTTGACCTCACATGGGTCAGCGGCCCTGCGGCGCACGCCATAGGCGGGTGGAGGGTGGCGGAGGATATCGACACAGGCTCGGACCACCTGTACATCGAGGTGGTCCTCTCCGCCACCCTGCCCGGGGTGCTCAGCCGCCGCCGCGAGGGGGGGCGAGAGCGACGGTGGAGATGGGCCCTCCGGAGATTGAGAGAGGACGACTTCAAGGCGTCCATTGCGGCCGGGGAGTGGGCCAGGGGAGAAATTCCTCCTCCCCTGGAGTCCCCGGCCGCGATAGAGGAGGAAGCTGGCGGGCTCGGGGCGGACATGGAACGCGCATGCGACACGGCCATGCCCCGGGTCCGCCCATCCCCCTTCAGGTCCGCTTACTGGTGGACGGATGAGGTGGCCAAGAAAAGGCGCCTCGCCGTCCAAACCAGACGGAAAATGCAGCGGACCCGGAGGGGGAGTGATGCCGAGGAAACGGCAAGGGCGCGCGTGGCCTTCCGAGCCGCACGGAAGGCCCTGCGCGCGGAGATCGCGAAGGCCAAGGCCGGGGCCTGGGATAAGCTCTTGGGGACCCTGGACGGGGATCCGTGGGGGCGCCCTTACCGAATCGTGTTGAGAAAATTGAGACCTTGGGCGCCCCCGGCAACGGAGAGCCTTGACCCCCCAGTCCTCGACAACA
>NW_014559086.1:0-527 GCF_001313825.1 Dinoponera quadriceps
GATTTTTGCCTATTCCAAAAAATGGATCAAAGTATATGTATCAAATTTTGTGTGAAAAACAAATTAAGTGCCCGGACGCATTCCGAAAGTTGACTGTGGCATATGGTGAAGCTACCTTGGACCGAAGCAACGTTTATCGGTAGTACAAAATGTTCTCAGAGGGCCGAGAAGATGTGAACGACAAAGAACGTGCCGGACGCCCGAGCACGTCAACAACAGACGAAAACATTGTTGAAGTGAAGAAAATAGTATTGGCCAATCGTCGAATCACCGTTAGACAAGTTGCTNGAACGTGCCGGACGCCCGAGCACGTCAACAACAGACGAAAACATTGTTGAAGTGAAGAAAATAGTATTGGCCAATCGTCGAATCACCGTTAGACAAGTTGCTAAGGACCTAAACATATCGATTGGCTTGTGCCATTCAATTCTTACTAATGATTAGGGCATGAGACGGGTCGCCGCAAAATTCGTACCAAAATTGCTCAATTTCGACCGTTGTTTGTGCGCGAATTTTTGGCCAAAAAC
>NW_014559087.1:0-1385 GCF_001313825.1 Dinoponera quadriceps
GTCAATCTTTTTTAATTACTATGTGGATTAGAATGTGACGTAAATCGGTATTATTATAACATGGAGTTGTGGCAAACAGCGTTTATACGACTACGCAATTCAGGTTTAATTATGACCGCAAAAAAGACTTATATAATAGAACTAGCAGCAGGTATGCAGATGACTTCGAGGAATTTTAACGAGAGTAAAAACATAAACGTGGCATTTGAATAGATAAATGAAAANGCGGTTAACATGACACTCAAACGTTTCACTGATGGAGGAATAAGTTCCACTTTATGCCGATATTACCGGTGTAATGTACTGTTCGTATGACACGTATCGCTTCTTTAAGATTTCATCTTTTTTATTATGCTAACCAATAAAATTCCGTTGTGCGACGTCGTTATAATAATTTTCAAATTGGTCTGCATAGCTACTATTTACTTTACACAACGAGATGTACATAGGGATGGTAATATTAAACCTCATTAGTGTGACTATATAAACGTTGCATGTATGCCATCGCTACAAGTTGCAATTGCACTGATGTAGAATGTGACGAATATATTTTCTAATTATAAACCATTGATTTTTTGTTGCAAGAAATAAGGAAGTGTATAAACCGCTTGAATACAGATTTGAAAATAAAAAAAAATTATTGAGATAAATAAGAGTCGGGCATCAACTCCAAGAGTCCACGTCGTAGTAGTCAAGCATTATAGCCGCTTAGCAACGATTCTGCATTACTTTTTTATTAAGAGAATTCGTTATTATCGTAGCTTGAAGCTGTGGCATATATTGTTTCTTCTTAATACGTTTCTGTTCAATATCATAAATTTGAGGTTTATTTTCTATTAGTCGATAACTAATCAATGTTCTGCTTTTTCGTGAATATTAGAATTTTATTATGAAATGAAAAAAAGAGTTACTTAAAATCACACAATAGAACCGAAATTGTAAACCGAAAGGAAACTCAAACGGAAAAAAATGCTATCGTGCCGATTTCGGTTCCAGCTCTGAAGGCTTCATAAAGTTTCGGTGCGGTTACGGTCCCGATCCGAAAAAAATACCGATTTCCATACGGTTTTAGGTTTCGGTCCGATCCGGGTCTCTGACTGTAACATATTACTTCATCAAGGATTTTCATAACGGCAGATTATTAAATTTTTCCCGCCGTCATCGCAATCTGTATTGACTTTGCCCAAGTTTACGTTAAATTATGTACTTGATTCTCTTCAATTCCAATTTTATGATCGCGTTCTTTGCCCAGAGTTAAAAACCAGAAATTTTTATCGCGATTTGAAAAATGCAAATAAGTGTGTATCTATTACACGAAATATTTCAGACAAGTTAATCTTAAATGTTCCTGAACGAATACTTGAGAAAGAGAGAGAGAGAGAGAG
>NW_014559088.1:0-1856 GCF_001313825.1 Dinoponera quadriceps
ACCAAGAGCGTACACGTTGGAACCCGAAAGATGGTGAACTATGCCTAGTGAGGACAAAGTCAGGGGAAATCCTGATGGAGGTCCGTAGCGATTCTGACGTGCAAATTGATTGTCGGAACTGAGTATAGAGGCGAAAGACTGATCGAACCATCTAATAGTTGGTTCCTTCCGAAGTTTGCCTCAGGATAGCTGGCATTCCGCCGTTCTACGGAACGCGCGCGAGTCTTATCTGGTAAAGCGAATGATTAGAGGCCTTGTGGCCGAAACGACCTCAACCTATTCTCAAACTTTAAATTGGTGAGATCTCTGGCTTTCTTGAACGTTGAAGCCACGAGAATTTCGGATCAGACTGCCAAGTGAGCCATTTTTGGTAAGCAGAGATGGCGCTGTGGGATGAACCAAACGCAGAGTTAAGGCGCCTAACTCAACGCTCATGGGACACCGTGAAAGGCGTTGGTTGCTTAAGACAGCAGGACGGTGGCCATGGAAGTCGGAATCCGCTAAGGAGTGTGTAACAACTCACCTGCCGAAGCAACTAGCCCTGAAAATGGATGGCGCTGAAGCGTCGAGCCTATACTCTGCCGTCAGCGGCAAGTGGGGCGGCGGGTGTAACAGCCCCCGTCACGAAGCCCTGACGAGTAGGAGGGTCGCGGCGGTGTGCGCAGAAGGGTCTGGGCGCGAGCCTGCCTGGAGCCGCCGCCGGTGCAGATCTTGGTGGTAGTAGCAAATACTCCAGCGAGGCCCTGGAGGACTGACGTGGAGAAGGGTTTCGTGTGAACAGCCGTTGCACACGAGTCAGTCGATCCTAAGCCCTAGGGGAAACCCTATGTCAATGACGGCGTAATGCTCTCAGTGCNTCAGTGCTCGACACTATTGAACGATATATGGCACACGTCCGTCGGGCAAAAATGAATCCGGTTCCTATTCCGGAACCCGGCAGCGGGACCGCATATCATTCGGGCCCTCGTAAGAGTGTTCGTCGGGGTAACACAAAATGACCTGGAGACGCCGTCGGGAGATCCGGGAAGAGTTTTCTTTTCTGTATAAGCGTTCGAGTTCCCNGCAAATACTCCAGCGAGGCCCTGGAGGATTGACGTGGAGAAGGGTTTCGTGTGAACAGCCGTTGCACACGAGTCAGTCGATCCTAAGCCCTAGGGGAAACCCTATGTCAATGACGGCTCAGTGCTCGACACTATTGAACGATATATGGCACACGTCCGTCGGGCAAAAATGAATCCGGTTCCTATTCCGGAACCCGGCAGCGGGACCGCATATCATTCGGGCCCTCGTAAGAGTGTTCGTCGGGGTAACACAAAATGACCTGGAGACGCCGTCGGGAGATCCGGGAAGAGTTTTCTTTTCTGTATAAGCCTTCGAGTTCCCTGGAAACCTCTAGCAAGGAGATAGGGTTTGGAACGCGAAGAGCACCGCAGTTGCGACAGTGTCCGGATCTTCCCCTTGGACCTTGAAAATCCAGGAGAGGGCCATGTAGAGGTGTTGCCCCGTTTCGTACCCATATCTACAGCAGGTCTCCAAGGTTAAGAGCCTCTAGTGGATAGACTAATGTAGGTAAGGGAAATCGGCAAATTGGATCCATAACTTTGGAATAAGGATTGGCTCTGAAGAGCGGGGCGTGCCGAGCTTGGTCGGGAAGCGGGTCTGGCTGACGTGCCGGGCCTGGGCGAGGTGAACGTCCAGGGATCCGAGCTCGGTCCCGTGCCTTGGCCTCCCGCGGATCTTCCTTGCTGCGAGGCTTCCGTGGCGGCGTGAGCCGTTGCAGTCGTCCTTTTTGGTCGCCATTCAACGCTCAGCTCAGAACTGGCACGGACTAGGGGAATCCGACTGTCTAATTAAAA
>NW_014559089.1:0-367 GCF_001313825.1 Dinoponera quadriceps
CGGACGACCACCCCAACGGCTGGGGTTGGACAAAAGTCCACCGACCGGTAGGGCACGGGCCACAAAACCTCTAATTCTAAAGATTAAATTTTACTGCTATTTTAAACCTATAAATGTTATCGATATTTAGATTATTATATTCATATGAATATTCAAAACAACTTATTTATACGCTAAAAATAGCGAAAACAGAAATTTATGTCATATCAAGGTTTAAATAAGAATAAATTATATCATTAGAATTGAATTTATTTTGTGCTATTTCAGCTTCTACTGTGTTATATTATACTATTAAAGACTTAACATAGAGTCTAAATTTCGATTCAGAAGAACACGCGCGCGCGCGCGTTTGTGTGTGTGTGTGTGT
>NW_014559089.1:416-1755 GCF_001313825.1 Dinoponera quadriceps
TTATCACACATTGTATTCTATCTGCAATGTTTGAAACTTGAAACTTCGTTCACGTCTTTCCCACTTAATGTGAAAGATGCGTTAACGTAAAAAAATTACGCGACTGCATCCATTGAGGCAACGGATGTCGAGCGGAAGCTCAGGTAGAAAGCGAAGGGTAATCTGAATGTAGAGGAAAATAATAGCGGATGATAAGGGAGGAAGATTTGTAACAAGTGCGAGGATGAGTTGAGCACGCTCGCGCGCGCCGGTAAACAGGTACCGTACACCCTGTAACAACTCATCGCGTAGCTTCGTCCATTATACTGTNTGATGCTCTCACTTCCAGTTTATCACACATTGTATTCTATCTGCAATGTTTGAAACTTGAAACTTCGTTCACGTCTTTCCCGCTTAATGTGAAAGATGCGTTAACGTAAAAAAATTACGCGACTGCATCCATTGAAGCGACGGATGTCGAGCGGAAGCTCAGGTGGAAAGCGAAAGGTAATCTGAATGTAGAGGAAAGTAATAGCGGATGATAAGGGAGGTAGATTTGTAACAAGTGCGAGGATGAGTTGAGCACGCTCGCGCGCGCCGGTAAACAGGTACCGTACACCTTGGAACAACTCATCGCGTAGCTTCGTCCATTATACTGTCTCTTCGCGCGTTCATAAATATAATACGCACAACTATGCGACGCTTTCCTAAGCTTCAGCTTTCAGGGGGAAATAAGAAGTCCGCTTCCTTCTACCGGATGCTTTTGTATGCGTATCTATATATATATATGTATGTGTGTGCATGTAAGCGCGCGTAGTTCGATTAGACACCGCGATGATTGCATAAAAGTTCCAGCGATATTGTTATTTTTGCACGTTGTCGACTTTCATCTCACGCTAGCTGTGTACATATATAATGGGTTATAATTCCGCAATTTCGCAGAATTATATAATTTTCGATTACTTATACATATTCGGATTACGAATACATATTCACTCTACATTTAATTAGTTCAATTGGTTTCTTAGTTTCAATAAACAGTGTGATAATAATGTAAATTATTTGACTGCAGATAAAGTGCATATGTAATAAGCAAATATTAAATAATTAAATACAGACGAATAATGGGAATAACGGATAAAAGAAGATATAAATTCTCTGCATAATTTGTTTATAATCTCTTAATATTTTTTTTAATTTCGACAATACCTAAAGATTCAAAAAAAGAGAAAAGGGAAGTTTAAAGAACAAAATTTCATCGAAGTATCTAGAATGCATAAATAATTAAATCTAGATACAATATGACGGCAATAATCGAAAAGAAACGAACAGACGTTGGAAAATTCAAAACGGGACTCAC
>NW_014559090.1:0-1542 GCF_001313825.1 Dinoponera quadriceps
ACGACGGAGGCTTCCGATTTGTGTTTACTGACACGCACGTGATCACGCTCTCGGCAGAAGCGCGTCACGTGCGTGTCGTATCGACTTGGATGGCGCCGGTGAGCGACCCGACAGATGGTCGGTCGGGCCGCGGGCAGGGTGACGGCGCTAATGCGTCGTCACAATCCTATGGATCCTATTCTTTCCCCAGCTCTCCCCTCCACTACATATGATTTATCCTCATCTATTTAAAATCTCTCATATGGACCCGGACAAGTTATTATTTCTTGATTCTTATCATACACTTTATGTTTACTAACACATCCCGGGTGATAGAATAGTTTCACACAAGACTTACATGTCACTACTTGACTTTTAATTGCCTTCTTACATGCCGAACATCGATATTCTGCATAAACCTCGTCCACGTCACCCAACAGCTCCCGTCCGCATCGCCAAGTTTTAAACTGCTTTTTCTCCGCCTTTTCCCGACTAATTTTCTGCTATCCAATCGTATTTGTATTCCTTTCCGCTGGATTTATTTACGTAAAATCTGCACACGCGCACTCGTTGATTCGAACTGCTCGAGAAAGAGAGAGAGAGGGAGAGAGATAAAGAGAGAGGGAAAGAGATAGAGAGAGAGAGAGAGAGAGAGAGAGAGAGAGAGAGAAAGCGTATAAATAATATAAATTAATATATATATACCTACTATTGCATCGGCGCCTAGGGAGATATTTTGAAACTTTTTCAATCTCCATTTTGTGAGATTTTGTTTTCAAAGGAAATAAATTTTTTACTTCTTCAAAAAAACATCACGAGTTTTATGTTCTCTTCTTCAGTTCTTTTTATTAAATCCAACAAAGCCAATGCGCGTCTCGTATCATATTTAATTACTGTTATTTCTGCACGGAATTACGTGCATTATTATAAAGTTCCTCTACAACCATAAATTTTGACCTTAAACCAATTTTTTACTTTTAGTGGTTGTAGTGTTGCAAAACGGATTAAAGGATAAGAAAAGCAGTAGAAATAGGGGAAATACCAGATTTTAATTGGACTTCCCTTGGAGTTTGTACGGATATTTGAAGAATATTGTAAATATTTAAATCGCAAACGAGTGGAACCTTATATTATAATCTCATTTATAATATGTTTATTAGCAATATATTTATAACACGTTTTCAGCATCTTTATAGCAAGCTTATGAGAGGCAAAAAGGGCTGTTTATACGTCAAACATGGATAGTGAGAACGAGACGAAAGGATCTCGAAAACACAGAGCAAAGAAAGTAATATGATAATAGAATTATTATAATAAATTAATAGAGTTCTTTTTTCAGTGTTAGTCATTTTTTTCCTTACATGTCGTTTCTTGACAATGTCACTGCGCTCTCCCTTTCTTTTTATACTGTTTTTGTATTTGCTTTCGATATTTCTTCGTTCCTCGTTACAGACATTGTCATTGTTTCTGTGGTATTTCCGTTAAAGGCAATGTTGTTTTGCATGGTTCTTATTACAGGTTTTCACATTATTTCCGTTATACCTCGGTCCTTGTCATTTCCTT
>NW_014559091.1:0-904 GCF_001313825.1 Dinoponera quadriceps
GGTCTTCGCCAACTCACAAAAAAAACAAACTACAAAAAAAAGACTAATATTCTTATGTCGGCGCGCTCCTATGAGCACGCCATACGCCTTGCGATAGGGCTTTCGCCCTTGGGACGGGCGCTCCGAGCCGCCACGTCACAATGCATATACGATATATGATCGTATCCCTTTTGCAATGTGATTAATATATTTCTTCGATACTTAATATTTAGTGCATCTTATACTTACATTTCGTCATAAATTTCGGCATTATAATTTATCAATTCCTGCCCTTAATTGCACCAAAACATGAACAAGAAATACCCACAGATATATGCACACATTTATCATGTGATAAAGGCATCGAATTTAATTGGCCATAGCAATCATCAGGCTTAATTTGAAAAATGTCGAAATAAAATAATTTGAAATTATAATCCTTATAAGTTGGCCCGTCCAAATTAGTCCGTCATTCTTACCAAATTAGTCGTTGAGCTAGTGCAATCTATTTTTTCAAACATATTAAATTATTGCTATTGATTAAATTACATTAAAATACCATGATCAGACAATTCACTCGGTATTACACGCTTTACTTTGTTGAATCAAAATTTGACTATTTATTTTTATATACCAGGTGTAGAAATTTGAAACCGGAATTTTTTGTAAAAATTACACGTCTGTTGTTTGAAAATGATAAAAAATATTTTATTCAAAATAATGTCCATTGCTATTTATACATTTTTCCCACCTCTCCGGCAGTTTATAAATGCCACGCCAAAAAAACATTTCTTCTTTTGAAGCTGTAACGATGCACCCCCCCCGGCGAACACTGCGACCGACCGACCATCCGTCGGCCGCGAAACGGCGCTTAGCGCCAAATAAACAAATTCACACGCGGAGCACGCAACCGACACGTGCTCAT
>NW_014559092.1:0-2591 GCF_001313825.1 Dinoponera quadriceps
GCGAAGGCGGCAGAGGAGCCTTCCGAGATCCACTCGCGGCGGCCTGCGGTCCACCCTCGGCCCACCGTTTCTGGGCTTTCTAGGGTCGTGCGTGAGGTCGGCGCGCTTAAGGGAACGGCTAATGAAATATCCGTACCGGTTTAACCGATTTACAAACCCCGCGAATCACCCCAAAGAAGAAAACACACCCTTCCCACTGAATACGCGACCGTTCCTGCCCTCCCGCTCTGCAACNAATCCATAAATCCATATAGATACGTGGGTTTGATCAAAAGTACAGACCACTTTGTTTTCTTTGTGTGCCGGTGTAATTATTGTCGTCCAATTAAGAGCCGTTTGATAGCCGGCACGCCGGCGATGGGATCGATTTTTACGAGAAATCAGCGATTTTCCGCCATTTTCACCGTTTGCTCATCCGCTTTTGTACCATTTTGTCGCTCGTTTCTCGCTTGTTTCCCTAGTTTCTTCCTCCTCTTTTTCTGTCTTTCTTTCTCCGTTTCTCTCTCTATCGCTCGCTTGCGCTCTCGCTATCTCACCCTCCTTCTCTCTCGATCCGGCGTTCGGCTTTGTTCCACCTTCAGCTCGGCAGATCTCGAATGAAAACTCGTCGCTCGGCTCACATAGAGGTATAGCGCATAGTAAACATTTGTAGATTTGGCGCACGTTGCCAACGAATGTCCAAATAATTGGTGAATCACGTACGAATCGTGATAGTCGCTCGAGCTATCTCGCTGAAGTCGTACACGTCGCCCTCCCCTTCCCTTCCCCACCAACATGGAGTATCCGCGATTTCATCCTCTAGGCTTGGCCGCTTCGCCGCGAAGTAATGATCCACGCGAATTCGCACGAAGCGGCTCAATCATCAGATCGCTTACCACGTGCCGTTTATGCGTGAAAATATTCCCCGTTAACGCGGGCTGCTCTCGCTTTTTCGTAAAATTGCCCTCACACTCGTGCACGTGCAAGGTGAGCGACAATCGTTAATTACGGCGTTGATCGCAACCAATTGACGGGCGGTCAAGACCCACAAAAATGTCCGTCTGGTTAAGGATTCGATTTTCCGGGGCAAAACATTTCGGCACACTGTGTACGTACGAGGTATGTTCAAAAATATCGCGAATTTTGTGTTTTTTCACAAATTATTTATTTATTCATGAAAATCTATTTTGTCTCCTTCAAAGTAGTCCCCATCAGATATTATACACTTGTGCCAACGTTTTTTCCAATCCTCGAAGCACTTCGAAAAATCATTTTTTGTGATCTTGTTCAGCTCCTCTTTCGATGCCGTCTTTATCTTTTCAATCGTAGCGTAGCGTCGTCCTTTCATGTGCCTCTTCAGTTTCGGGAATAAGAAAAAGTCACAGGGGGCCAGGTCTGGGGAATACGGTGACTGCGGCATCATTAGTGTGTTGTTTTTGGCCAAAAATTCGCGCACAAGCAACGATGTGTGAGCAGGGTTGTTGGTACGAATTTTGCGGCGACCCGTCTCATGCCCAAATTATTAGTAAAAATCGAATGGTACGAGCCAATCGATATGTTTAGGTTCTCAGCAACTTCTCTAACGGTGATTCGACGATTGGCCAATTCAATTTTCTTCTCTTCATCAATGTTTTCATCTGTTGTTGACGTGCTCTGGCGTCCGGCACGCTCTTCGTCGTTCACATCTTCTCGGCCCTTTGAGAACATTTTGTACCACCGATAAACGTTGCTTTGGTCCAAGGTAGCTTTACCATATGCCACAGTCAACATTCGGAATGCGTCCGCGCACTTAGTTTTGTTTTTCACACAAAATTTGATACAGATTATTTTATCCATTTTTTGGAATAGGCAAAAATCGAAGACGAGCCAAAAACGCGTCCAAGCAAAACAGCTGTCAAAGATAAACTGAATATTCAAAATGGCCGAACTTGTCGGCATAAGTGGAGGACATGAGTACCAACATAACGCCACAAAAAAATCGAAAATCGAATATACATAACACACGGAAATTCAAAATTCGTGATATTTTTTGAACAGTCCTCGTATATGTGGGTGAAAATGTTTTACTGCCCATACTATTGCTAGCATTTCCTTTTCCGTAGTGCTGTAATTTTGTTCCGCACGAGATAGTACGTGGCTAGCATAATCTATAGGGTTGTCTTTCTCTATTGGCCCTGGTGACAGAATAGCTCCTATCTACTAATACGAGGCATCGTTGGTAATGATAAATTTCTAGCAGCTTTCTAGTGCTCTTCTAAACTAGACCATTATATTTAGACTAGATATTTTATTCTTTGTAATCCAGCTAGTACTGTATTTTTTAGCCGCTTGAGAGTTGATGTTGCATTTTTTAATCCAATTGTTATTCGATTGATTACAAAACATTTTGTCGGTGTCGAAAAAACTGTATTTGTTTATCCTGTTTTTCCATTGGAATTTGTTAATAGTCTGACCCAAACTGTAGAGTAGTAAAATATTTTGTATTTCCAAATTGGTCTAAGATATATATCTTTTATGTTGGGTAACAGGGATGAATCCCCGACCACTAAATCATTTAGTTTCCTGAAATTCATTACGACTCGTAATTTGGGTTTTCCTGTCTTATCGATTTT
>NW_014559093.1:0-562 GCF_001313825.1 Dinoponera quadriceps
AAGAATATTTCAATCACACACGCCAGTTTGCATCAGTTCACGATTTAAACTATGAGACGCAAAATTCATTCGACATTTACGTTATTACGACTAGTACACGCGAACTCGCAAGTTTCGTCAGCGGATAGATTTCTATAACCTTTTCTCATGGAACTAGCGTATTTAGTCGAACAGATTCAAGCCGAAACTTGAATTTGCATTAGTTCACGTTTTCAAATGTAGAATCGAAAGAAAAGCTCGCCGGCTCAAATATGNTAACGTAATAAAGAAGAATATTTCAATCACACACGCCAGTTTGCATCAGTTCACGATTTAAAGTATGAGACGCAAAATTCATTCGACATTTACGTTATTACGTCTAGTACACGCGAACTCGCAAGTTTCGTCAGCGCATGGTTTACTTTTACTTTTTCTCATGGAACTTGCATAATTAGTCTAAAAGATTCAAGCCGAAACGTGAATTTCCATTAGTTCACGTTTTATGATGTAGAATGGAAAGAAACGTTCGCCGGGTGAAATCTGCGATTCTGCCGCATTGAAATAACGTAATAAAGCAGAATAT
>NW_014559094.1:0-412 GCF_001313825.1 Dinoponera quadriceps
TATATCTGTTGTTTCCACACAAAAATAATGTCTTTAACAAAGTGTTAAGGATTTTTTTCTTCGCTTACCTATAAATATCTGAACGCCTTAATTTTTGAAGTGCCGACACTATGTCATTATTCTTATAATAACATCAGGAATGAGAATGCGATTGATAGTTCCACTTGACTGTCCAATTCCTCTTGTCGACGCTCGTACAATGCCATTCCTACTCCAAAAATTCGGTTGATGGTGGGCTCCTCTTTGGTTGATATTTCTGAGTGTCAAAGATTATTGTTCCAGCACCAATCATCCGCTTCTTTTCTTGAAATTAGTCTGGCATAATCGGGGACGTCCTGCTTGTTGCCAACAACGACGAAAGGGAACGTATCGGCATTTTTAATGTTCGCTTCTTTCTTGAACTTGGATATCC
>NW_014559095.1:0-248 GCF_001313825.1 Dinoponera quadriceps
CGTCACTTTCTCTGTCGGGAGGACGATGACTGCCGCTCGAGATTGCAGCCAACGAGAATGTGTTTCCTTCCTACTTGCTGTATACACATTAGCGCGGTTAACGCTTTGAAAAATAAATCGACGATATATGGGCTGTTATGTAAGAGGCGTCTTTTGTGCGGGATAAACACAAAGCGCATCCGTTCGAGAACGGCGCAGAAAATATCCCGGGAATTTCTCGTGATTTTCCTCCGTCGATGGAAAAAAAA
>NW_014559095.1:371-720 GCF_001313825.1 Dinoponera quadriceps
GTCCTCGACAGGCCAGCGCCGTTTGACAAAGAGAACGATATTTTTCCCGGCGAACCGATACGATATTTCTTAGCCCTGTGTTTCGAAATTTAATCGGACGTCGTATTTTCCGGTTCACGTTCCGACCGTTTAACAGCTACCGCTAAGAATACGGGGAAGAAACGATGGATGGCGCGGGGAGGGGGGGAGGAAGCGCGGGAATCCAGCTTGTACCGCGAGCCGTTCTCGCGCGGCGATCTTACTAACGACGCAATTGTTCCCCTATGAAGATTTCATAGGGGATTGTTTTAATGGCGATGGACGATAATGCGCTATCCACTATCCTCGAACCTCGCCGCAAGTACGTGCT
>NW_014559096.1:0-2393 GCF_001313825.1 Dinoponera quadriceps
CGCTTTTTAATATACCGACATTGACTGGCACAAACTGATTGTGCGTTCCTGCCTTATATTTCCTCTTTTAATGTGAAAAAAAATAGGAGAGGTGATAGACTCTGAGGATATCGCCGACCCATCCGGGAAAAAGCTCACAATGTGCTCTGATGACGAATCCAAGTATCTCCATCAGCGCTTGAAGGTTTTCGACAACAGTTTCGATAAAAAAGGTTTTATCAGCCTTCTTCGTAACAAACCTATGCATATCTTACATCCTCTGATAATGAATCCATCAGCACTTAACGCGTACGCAACATGTAGCGTTGACGAAAAAATAATAACCTTTAAAAAATGATTCTTTCAAATAAGTATAAATATCGTGTGTCCTTATACCGCACATCATTTTTTATGTCTTCTACGCTATGATGATTGGTGCTATCTCAGTAATGTGTGAGTGCTTACTTGATCGGCTACGACGTCGTGTTAGAGATTTATTATTAAGTTTTCCAGAAAAATCTATCGGTATGTGCGTTGCAAAGGTTGACATCCGTGAAGAATAAAAAGGGAAGGAAAAATAAACTTGTTGGGGAACTCTCTATATATTTTTCGAGGAGCTCATGCATTCCATCAGTTGCTTCGTGACGACTATACTCGACGGTAGTTTTTTTACATATAGTTCGAGATGTATACTATTGGTGCGGAAGTTAAGACCAAACGTGCAAATTATTACTTGCCTATTGAACAGGCTTCACAATGCAAGAAAAAGTGTGAAAGGTTAGTATTATTCTCAATTTATATGCAATATAATTTCTCTCTCTCTCTGAGATTTGAATATTTAACAAAAACTTTTCTTAAATTTTTCTTTACAGCGTTTCTACTGAAAAACCACATATTCCTGCTCGTATCTTAGGGAGGAGATACATGGTAACAACTACGTCATATAAATACTTAGAAATTGGAATCAGTGTAGAACCTGCATACTACGTGGAAATTGTTCTTGGTGATAATCGATGCAATCATTTGATATTACCAAATGAAATCTGGAAAGAGATTATACATAGACGTGCACACATCGAGCGATATGTGGAGTCATCTCATTCCTCACCCTTATGGATTCGAGATTTGTCGGTGGAATGTCGTATGATGCATGGCGATACCATTATAAAGCTTACATTGTTCAACAAGTCAATGTATTTAAAACCGGAAACATTGAATAACTTATTCAATCTTGAGCAGTGTATTGATCATATGTACTCATGGTTATACGA
Organism: Dinoponera quadriceps; assembly: GCF_001313825.1. Taxonomy (NCBI): domain Eukaryota; kingdom Metazoa; phylum Arthropoda; class Insecta; order Hymenoptera; family Formicidae; genus Dinoponera; species Dinoponera quadriceps. Next base: position 1,251 of record NW_014559096.1, read on the forward strand.
AAATACGCATCTTGTTAATACAAAGTTCCAAAAATTTGTAAGCATTTTGCAACAAAATGATATTATTTGCGTATGGTACGAGTCCAAAACTACTGATTGGTGTTACGCCGCTAAAGTAATACGCGAAAGTGACGATTTCGACAGCGAGTCTCTTGTCGACTCTGAGCTATTGGCGTGCGCCTTGAAAGACATTGTACATTATGTTCTTGATAAATAATAATAAACTATTTTAGATCGTAAAAGATTTTTTAACTTAATATCCTCCCTATTACCTTTTCCCTATATTCCTCTTTTTAGATGTAAGTGAATGCGATAGGCGGGTACCGAGATAGACTCTGAGGATATCGCCGACCCATACGGGAAAACGGAGTAGGTGGAGAATGGAAATATTTTCTGGCTACAGGGGAATGAAAGGAGCAGTATGTGTGTTGGTTTCTGATACAAAGATAATAGCTTTAATTTCCGTCGTGTTATCTTGGTGATTAAGTTGTTTCTGTGATGTATTAATATCCTCCCTATTTTTTTAGATGTAAGTGAACGCGATATAGGGGCGAGTGCGCTGGAGGGGGTGGGTGAACTTGGGTCGTCGCGAACGGGCCGCTGGAGGGAGTACAGATCGGACCGCCGCGGGGGAGGGTGGGTGCGGACCTTCGCGGGCGACCACCGCGAGTCGTCACGATCGGAGGGAGGGTGGGTGGAGGGGTGCGGACCTTTGCGATGGTATACCGACTGTCGGAGGAGGAGGGTACCGACCGCTGCAGGGTCCTATACGGTGGCATTGGCGCCAGAAGAAAGGTAATTAATTAATTTGCTTTGACAATTTCTATTGCTATTACAACACTCCAATTACACAGGCCGACAAAATATTTTACCAGAAACCGGAATATATTAGGTGGTAAACTTAGTTCCTGCGGTTTTTTTGTTTAAAAAACTCATTTATTTCGACATCAAAAGCAAAAAATACATTAATCGAAGTATTTTCCCTCGCTAGCTATACATTTTTCCCATCTTTTGGGCAACGCGTAGATTCCGCGACGATAGAATGATTGGTCTTTTGATGCAATCCATTCGTCGATCCATTTTCGCACATCCTCGTAATTTCTGAAGTGTGTATCCACCAAGCCGTGCTGCATCGACCGGAAC
>NW_014559097.1:0-217 GCF_001313825.1 Dinoponera quadriceps
TACTGGTACTTCCCAATCAGTTACGACAATGAGGCTTAGATATTTCTCTTCCTTATTAAATTTCGAATAAATTAGTGAATGAGAATGTTGGTAACACGCAATAGGTAAACAACAACGATCATTTGATTACCATCCGCGCGCAGCGCCGCAGCGTAGCCGATCGTGAACGATTTGAGATTACTGGTACTTCCCAATCAGTTACGACAATGAGGCTTAG
>NW_014559097.1:445-662 GCF_001313825.1 Dinoponera quadriceps
CACAGCGCCGCAGCGGAGCTGATCGTGAACGATTAGAGAATACTGGCACTTCCCAATCAGTTACGAAAATGAGGCTTAGATATTTCGATTCCTTATAAAATTTCGAATGAAATAGTTAATGAGAATGTTGGAAACCCGAAATAATAAAATAACAACGATCATTGTCTTCCTTGCGCGCGAAGCGCCGCAGCGGAGCCGATCGTGAACGATTAGAGAT
>NW_014559098.1:0-1382 GCF_001313825.1 Dinoponera quadriceps
ATGTATTAAATAAATACCTGCTCACCGAGTCGCGATTATGTACGTGCCGTGAGTTTTGGTTCCCTTTATGCGCACACGCAATTTCGACCGCCACAATTTCGCTCGGGGAGAGAGAGAGAGAGAGCGCCGAGCGCGAGCCGCTTACTTCGGCCGCGCGGGAAACAAGACCGGGCGGAGGAAGATAGAACAGATAGAAAGGAAGAGAAATCTCTTGCGCTTTCCTCGTGCAGACGCAGGGGGAGGCGGAGCACTCAGCTTTAATAAAAATAGTTCCGTTAAAAACCTATTTCTCACTCATTCCCTTCTCGCTCGGCCGCTCGCTCTGCGAGCGAGACGTTGTGACTTGTGCGCGCCGTGATTACCAGCTAATGGACGATAATAGCCTGCGGTGCTTTACGAGCTTTTTAATTACTTGAGAAATTCTTATTAGCCTTCCGTTCGGCGCGCGAAGGGCTTTCGTTTTATCTTGGCCGTTTCTTTTGCCTCGTTTACCTCGGAACGAGAGACGACACGGGCGTCTCCCGCGCGATATTACGTTGTTGTTTTATTTTCCTTACATTACTCGCGATATCATCGGTCATTGGTTGGCGACATAGCAACAATGTACCCGTGTCTGAACGTTTAAGGAACGTTTCTCCGTTTCTCTGCGAACGCCGCCTAATTGAACAACGAAAGGAATACGGGAATTCCCAGAAGCGAAATTACCAGTCAGCAGACGTTGTCAGTCTTTTTCCCCAAGGTAATTGGTAGAAAAAAGAGAAAAAAAAGAGAGACAGATGAGAGGAAATATCGAGCACGCGATATGAGGGATAACTTCTTAATCCACCTCTTTGCTCTCCTCTTTGGCTTTAATCATACCAGTCGGCGTAATTGATATAAATTAGCCCGCTCGAGCGTTTCATTTGCGTCGCAAGGAGGAAGAATACGAAAGTTTGTTATTACCTGTCGTAACTTTGGCGGCTTTTCACGAGAAGCAGACAGACTCCTAGTCGAGGAAGAGAGAGAAAGAGAGAGAGAGAGAGAGAGAGAGAGAGAGAAAAGAGCAGGGGGAAAGAGAGAAAGTGAAATTGTGTCCTTTTATAAGCCAATGTAACGTGAGGCCGACTATCAAGCTATTTTATTTCAAAAGTTTCGCATTGAGGAAGATAAATGATACACTTAATGGCGCAATCGTCGAACCGACGTTTTCCGCGTCGGGGGAGAACTTTAATCGATAATATCGTTCGGAAAATTTTCAGCGAAGCGTCCCGAAAATAATCGCTACTTTATTGTCCACATGGGGAATATATCGCGCGTGAATTATGCGTCCTATTGTATCAGATGTTATTATTGACAATTCATATATATACATGGGCAGTCCGATAAGTACTTAGCCTACAAAA
>NW_014559099.1:0-425 GCF_001313825.1 Dinoponera quadriceps
GGCCGCCCAAATATTAGACGAGATTCTAGCGCGATTATTGTGGTTGTGTACCACGCACTTTTGTCAGGATAAGACTGAAACAAAGATTTTGATATTCAAGTACTGTCTCTATAGACCATTAAATCGGGTACAATAGCAACGAATGTAAGTGTAACAACGCGCATTGAGGTCCTAATGAAAGAGAACTAAGATACATGGAAGATTCAGGTCGAGGCTTTGCTTATAAAGAACGACCGTTGGGAATACGTGATTCGGCCATTGTTATTGCTGCAGAAACAGATTGTGCTACGTTTAAAAGAAATGATAAGAAGGCAAGGTCTGACCTTATTTTGTCAATTCATCCGTCTGAGCTACAATATATACGAGGCTGTGAGACTGCCCGCCAGGTATGGCTTAAGCTAGAATTAATATACGCGTCAAAGGGT
>NW_014559100.1:0-995 GCF_001313825.1 Dinoponera quadriceps
AGCAGCACTTCACTTCGCATGAAGAAACGAAAAAATGGATCGATTTGTGAATAGCCTCAAAAGAAGTGTCATTTTTTGGACGTGGAATTCTAATGCTGCCAGAAAGATAAAAGTAGTCTCCAGCGATGGGCAATACTTTAATTGACTTGTTTTTTATTATTTTTTTAAAATAAAGGATTTATTTTCACAAAAAACGGCGAGAACTTATTCACACTCCCAATATTATCTGAATGTAGCATATTGAAGAAAAAGTAGCTGTAATCAAATAATATTTACTTAGTCTAAATAAAATAATTACTCTAATACTCCACAGCAAACATCCACTTCAATACAGCGCTTTTTTTTAGTGTATGACATCGGAACACTCAGAAGCGACGGATACATTGTGCCAGTCGTCTATCAGGTGGAATCAAGTTCCGTTCCGAGCGAGACGGGGTCGCACGTTAAACGGCAGCGAAGGGATCCGCGAAAATTGAGCCGCACGCGGACAATTAGCAAGCCCATTGTGGTTTCGGTTAAGTCCGGCGGGAGTCTCTATATTGGGCTTGTAAAAGACCTCGGCGTAAACTGAGATAATGGGCTGACTTGGTCCACTTAAGGCGCCGGAACTTACGACGCGACTTCCACGGAGCAGAGCATCACGGATCGGCTGGTAATACTTGCAGCCGAAGAGTTCATGTATGGTCCAATTTATAGGCGTGTCATATTACTACCGATGCGTTATGGTCGACTCTATAGCGCGGGAGTATCGTGGAAGGAATCTATAAATAAGTTTCACCCCTGCGCAAGCGAGCTGTATCGCGCTAAATGACAGACAGCAGTTCATCAGCTGATCGTTGAAGCAATTATGATTGATGTCAATTAAATAGTTACCAACAGTAAAGATCAACAGTTAGTCGCTTTGCCGCATTAATGAGAGAGCAAGAACGTAAGAAGAAAAAAGGTACGCGCGTCTTCGTGACTGCTACTCTAAAAACGGACGCTCCGCTGGCCCG
>NW_014559101.1:0-964 GCF_001313825.1 Dinoponera quadriceps
AAGCAGCCGGAAAGCAATTATCCGCTTCGAGACCGCGGTTCAAGGGTTCTCCTTTATCCAAACCAATGAGGTGTAGAAAGGATTGAAATATTGGCAAGCGGTATCTCAACAAATTAGCCAGATGAAACACAAGTGGAACACAAAGTGAGTGCGCGGTTGGGAGAAAAAACTACGGTAAGACAGGGCGGCAGGGGGAGGGAGTAGGTAGAAAACTGGAAGGAGGGTAGTATCGAAGGCAGAATGAAAGAGAGAGAGGGAGAGAGAGAGATCGAATCAGAGTAAAGTCTTTGAGACTCATTGAACTGGAAATAAGCGACAGAGTGCATTCCGCTCTCGGCGTTACTAATCTGATGCAATTACTTTACAATTTACTTTGCCGGTTGGCACTCACTANAAGAGTAGGTGGAAAGCTGGAAAAAGGGTAGTATCGAAGGCAGAATGAAAGAGAGAGAGGGAGAGAAAGAGATCGAATCAAAGTAAAGTCTTTGAGACTCATTGAACTGGAAATAAGCAACAGAGTGCATTCCGCGCTCGGCGCTACTAATCTGATGCAATTACTTTACAATTTACTTTGCCGGTTGGCACTCACTACCAATAGAACAATCTCTGAAATCGAGTTACCACCTCGAAAGTTTTCAAGCCCTTCGCCGCCCTCGTCCTCACGCCGGGAGTTTTGGATAGCGCCTGCCGATCCTGCCTCGCGCAGCTCGCTTGTGCCGAGTCTCNACTGGAAATAAGCGACAGAGTGCATTCCGCGCTCGGCGCTACTAATCTGATGCAATTACTTTACAATTTACTTTGCCGGTTGGCACTCACTACCAATAGAACAATCTCTGAAATCGAGTTACCACCTCGAAAGTTTTCAAGCCCTTCGCCGTTCTCGTCTTCACGCCGGGAGTTTTGGATAGCGCCTGCCGATCCTGCCTCGCGCAGCTCGCTTGTGCCGAGTCTCGATATAGCAGCG
>NW_014559101.1:1091-1813 GCF_001313825.1 Dinoponera quadriceps
AGAGAGAGAGAGAGATCGAATCAAAATAAAGTCTTTGAGACTCATTGAACTGGAAATAAGCGACAGAGTGCATTCCGCGCTCGGCGCTACTAATCTGATGCAATTACTTTACAATTTACTTTGCCGGTTGGCACTTAATACCAATAGAACAATCTCTGAAATCGAGTTACCACCTCTAAAGTTTTCAAGCCCTTCGCCGCCCTCGTCCTCACGCCGGGAGTTTTGGATAGCGCCTGCCGATCCTGCCTCGCGCAGCTCGCTTGTGCCGAGTCTCGACGTAGTAGCGTTTAACGAAAGAATAGCGATTGGTTAGTCCCGACGCGTCGGTTGTTTCACGAAACGCGGCACCAATGGTATTTAGACACCTTCTACGTTGTGTCTTCGTAATTGGCGCACGTGAAAATATTTTTTTCTCGTTCACACTATACTCTGGTGCAACATACCACTCAGAAAAAAGTCTTGCTGGCCAAGCTAGAATTCTAAATGTCACAGGTAAAATGTGCCTGTTGTTTTCGGTATCTGCTAGAATATGGTACGTGATACGTACAATTTGCAGCAGCATACTAGCAATATGTGCAGGAAAATTTACCTCCCACGAATTTTTAATGAGAAGTGTGATTGGCCTTGATCTGGATGGACTCTACAGAAAGACTTTCTTAATAAATTAGACAAATGATTCTTATAAAATTTCTTTCTCAATCACTTATTATATTGTTTAGATA
>NW_014559101.1:1923-2877 GCF_001313825.1 Dinoponera quadriceps
ACAAGATAATTTTTTTTAAGTGATATGTATCGAGGCGCTCACTGCTATACTGTGTCTCACTCGAATGAAAAACTACACTCACTCAGCTCTCGTCGCGAGTGCGACTTTGAGCGAAGCTTCAATTACATGGCTTTCGCGCTCTGCTCACGATTTAGTCACCGACTAATCATTTCAAAACGACAGTCCGTAACGAGATGACTAGTCGTAACCTTCGCAATTTTCTCGTAACGGTGCGCAATTTTCTCGTAACGGTGCGTCGCGGGTGCGCACAAAACGAACTTCGCCGTATGGAGCTTCGTTGAAACAGAGCGATACGGATAACAGAAAAAAGAACATAAAGGACGGGAAGGAGAGAGATAGAGACGGCGAAATAGAGAGGGAGACAAAGTGAGAAAGATAGAGAATTCGTCGGCGGTATATGACTCTAAAAAGGCATATGGCCGTACGTAGTGTTGCGCGGAACCTGTTATTGAGATACGCCCATGTAATCAAGAGAATTAAAAGGACACTCCCGGTCATCCCTCCGGCGTAGCTCCCGATACACCCCCGAAAACCCGGCGCGCAACGATATGGTGAGCCGTGTTTAACTTTTCGTCATTCGCTCAGCGCCCCATTCATTCGCCATTCATTTGTGTCTACACGGATTACGAGAGCGCCCGCGCGTGCGGGAGTGCATGTGTACGGGGGCCGGCGAAATCGCGGATCAGCAGACCGAACGACCAAGCGAACGAATGAGCGAGCGAGTTAACGGACGGACGAACGAACGAACGAACGAACAACCGGCAGCGGCCGATAGACTATTACGAACGAGCTCTTTTTGCCAGACAAGCCTGTGTCGGCCATTGTCGCGCCAAGTCAAACCCAAGCTCAGTAAGTTGTCGTTTAGTTTTTAACTCGTATAGCGCGCGGATCCACGTCGGGAATTGCGAAGCCGTGTGTCCACGTCTGGGCTGC
>NW_014559102.1:0-1704 GCF_001313825.1 Dinoponera quadriceps
TCCCCCTCGTAATTTTCCGTCGACCAAGACCCTTCGTCGAGGAGAATAAACGTCCGGTGGAAAAATCACGCGGGTCGCGACGACGGTGGCCGAAATTCACGGGCCACCCGGGTACAATAAACGACGCACTTTGCGTTGTCTCGTCGTGCGTGTCCGATCGTGTCTCGGCGGGTTACGGCGAGAGTCCTACGTCGCAATAGAACTAGATAAGAAAAAAAACGGCCGCGGGCAAAACTGCGCGGCGATATTCCTTTGATCAACGCGCTGGTTCGCGGAATTAAATCCGCTTTCTAGATACAGTGTTTCTACGAGCTAAATTCTTGTGAGATTAGTTCGGGATTTTTGTTCATGATTGTTAGCCACGTTTTATTGTAAATAGTATTGGTATATAGTTATCCCTATAGTTATTTCGTAGTTTCTAAGTGCGTTTACATCAAACAAGCCGTTCATTACCATTTCTTTTGTTTTGCATTATTCCTTAGAGTATCTATAATCTAAATTCCATTTCTTTTGTTCATCTCATCATTACTTGTCGCGCTAGTGATTTTTTTCTTTTCATAAATAGAGTTCAGTCATTCGCGTTCACAGAACAAGTGTTTCATTTTTTGTGCTTTCCTTTTCTCTCTACTGTGCATCTGAGGCGGGCGTCCTGCGACTCGAACATTTTCTTCGGGGACGACAGCGCTGCCGGGGAGAGAAACCTCTCCGCACACCAACTACAATACGACATCTGGGGAGACTTGGCCGGTCCAGCTACCCAGGCCCAGAGCTCGGGCGTACCTCTAAAAGCGCCCTGGCGACCGTGTAAGGACAGTGGGATCATTGGGGAAGTGAACTGCCTGATGTTCAGCGAGCCTTGGATGGTCTAACATCGACTTATTCACTTATCTAGTGAAAACTTGTGACCCGGTCACAATGTCAGACTATGGATTAGGATTGAGATTGAATTGAAATTTGGCCAATCAGAGTGAGATTCATTAAACTTTAGATTTTAATCCAATCTCAATCCTAATCTGTAGTCTGATACGGGTTTTCGAAAATTGACCAATTACAGTCGAATATTTAAAAGATCGTTTATCCTCTCAATGCTCTTAAACTCGATTACTTGCTATTTGATAGTTTTTTTTTTTAATCGATATGTTGCGTTGCTTACGGCTGTGATCTTTTCGCATTTTTTACTAAGAAGAGAATTTATCAAGTTGAAATAATCATTCTATCTTGCTCTTTTAGAGCAACATACAAAGTTCAATATGTCATTTGATGTAGGCTTGAGACCGTTATGATTATATGACGTACATGCTTACATATAGAGGTTGTTAGTCAATTTGTCGAATCCCCACTGTTCGTGAGCGAGTGCACTCAATTGCTCGCGTGCAACGCTCCCACTGGATTTGCCCAGTGAACGGCACGGAATGCAATGAAGGATCGGTGGCAGGGGAAATTCTTTGAAGTCGAGCTTCGGTTGTGCAATGGTTTATTCGGCTGTTGAGATAGAATGGCGATCTGGCCCTTACAATGCGGGGCATGATGATGTTTTTCCTCTTCTTGTTCACCACGCGCAACCGCTGTTACAGGACGTAACACGATTCAATTCGACGATCGCAACGTTCAAAAATGACAAATATGATTAAAGGAAAGACCGGCAATTACTCGCGAGATCGTCGCGAGGACGCAAATGAGATCTCGAAACGAGATGTATCGAGA
>NW_014559103.1:0-432 GCF_001313825.1 Dinoponera quadriceps
CGCTTCTCTTAAATGGATTATGTCTTTTAAGGATTTGGAAGGTCAATTGGCGCGTTGGATGGAAAGATTGCAGCAATATAATTTTGAAATTTGTTATCGAAAAAGTTTATTGCATAGTAATGCTGATGGCTTATCAAGACGCTCTTGTGCTGAAGATAATTGTAAATATTGTTCTAAGATTGAGATAGGTAGTGAAAAAAAAAAATGAAGTAGTTGCTCGATTAGTCTTGGGTAAAGATATTAATGTAAATTGGCGAAAAGAACAATTAGAGGATCAAAGTATTTCAATTATATTTCGGGGATTGGAATCTGGCCGACGTCCTTTGTTGTGCGACCTATATTCGCGACTCGTCTTCTCCGAGTCGCCGGTGCAACGCCGACGAGCGAACCTCGGGCCGCTAACTAAAGTCGGACCTTCACAGGTCCGTGTGG
>NW_014559104.1:0-421 GCF_001313825.1 Dinoponera quadriceps
ACACGCACCGTTAAATCCGTAATGCTCCGTGCGATGATTGGAAGGTAAACGACATGCGCCGGCGTTTCCGATATTTTATATCCTGGTGCCACTCTAGGCGAGAATTCATGTATCGTATGTACGCGCGTACCGTTGCTGTACGCACTACTGACAACGTTGCATTCAATACGAATAATATTCACGTTGATAATCTTAATCGGTGCGTCCGATTCATACCATCGCTGCGGTTCTAATATACGATTCGAGGAGAATCCCAAGAGCGAGCCAATATTGTTTGATTTGCTAAAATTTATTCTATAAGCGCATTTTATTTCGCTTTTCATCGTATTAAGATTGGCGCGAATTATTATAGGATATTCATCCTCACTATATCTATATAGAGTATTCTTGTTAGTTTTAGCCTGCACTGTTTTTCGAGATT
>NW_014559105.1:0-12779 GCF_001313825.1 Dinoponera quadriceps
AAATTACCGGAACTGAATCGACGAAACCAAAATTGCGCGTGATTGACTCCTACAGTATCAGGACCATAAACACTATTCATATTTTTAGCCACCTGGCTTGCGTTTTTGCCTTTATCGAAGAAAAACTGTAAAATATGGCGTATTTTCTCTTTGCTGATGTCCATCTTTGACGCGCGCTCAAACAATATTGAGTCAAGCAATCACAAAACTGTCTGAGAGGTTTTTTTACTACGAAATCTTATCTTTCTAACGCCATCTGGCGTAATCCGATCGGACTTANCAATCACAAAACTGTCTGAGAGGTTTTTTTACTACGAAATCTTATCTTTCTAACGCCATCTGGCGTAATCCGATCGGACTTATACAACGCGAGATACAGATTACTAAAGCCCTCTATTGGAAAAATAACGGATTACTTCTTATTAGACCTAATATTTGATGGGGATTACTTTGAAGGAGACAAAATAGATATTCATGAATAAATAAATAATTTTTGAAAAAACACAAAATTCGCGACACTTTTTGAACAGACCTCATATATTATAATAAGATATAAGGTTTATTTCATAGAAATAAGCTTTATTTCTGTGAAATAAATCCTATATCTCCTACGAATAAATTTTTAAGTACTTTATTCTCAGTTTCATGTTATTAGTCGGCTGGTTAACCGTTTTAGNTCCATTAATAGTGAACGTTTTCAACGAATTTGTGAAAATGGAGAAAATTGGTCATCATTATGTTATACAATACTTTTTTGAAAGGCCTCAGCTCAACCAATATAAAAGGTGAACTTGATTCTACTCTGGTTTAGTCTGCTCCTTCGTTTACAACAGTAAAATATTGGGTAGCAGAGTTTGAACGAGGCCGTACGAGCTGTCAAGACGAGCATCGCAGTAGTTGACCAAATGAGGTGACGACTCTTTACCAGAAATGGTGAAGAAAATCCACAAAGCGGTATTGGATGATCGTCGACTGAAAGTGCGCGAGCTAGCAGACATAGTAGGAATTTCAAAAGTGCGGTACATCGCATATTATCTGAAAATTTGGATATGAGAAAGCTGTGTGCAAGATGGGTGCTGCGTTTGCTCACACTCGAGCAAAAACAGTGTCGTGAAGATGTTTCAATTGAGTGTTTAGCGAAGTTTCACAGCAACAAACGCTCCCTCGGATTATTTTCTGTTCCCAAACTTGAAAAATGGTTCAGTGGTCAAAGATTTTCCAAAGATGAAAAAGTGATGTCGGCAGTTAATGGCTATTTTGAGGAGCAAGACAGTTCTTATTATAAAAAGGGTATCGAAATTATTGAACATCGCTGGGAAAATTGTATGGAGCTGAAAGGAGATTATGTTGAAAAATAAATACATTTTTTTCCAAAATTTTTGTGTTTTCTTTGTTGGGTCGGGTACTTCAGGGACTACCCTCGTAACTAATCTTTCGATATCACGCGGTCTAAGCCATAAAAAATATATATATTAGGTGGTAAACTTAGTTCCTGCGGTTTTTTTGTTTAAAAAACTCATTTATTTCGACATCAAAAGCAAAAAATACATTAATCGAAGTATTTTCCCTAGCTAGCTACATACATTTTTCCCATCTTCCGGGCAACGCGTAGATTCCGCGACGATAGAACGATTGGTCTTTTGATGCAATCCATTCGTCGATCCATTTTCGCACATCCTCGTAATTTCTGAAGTGTGTATTCACCAAGCCGTGCTGCATCGACCGGAACAAGTAATAGTCCGAAAGAGCTAAGTCTGGTGAATACGCTGGGTGCGGGAGAACTTTCCACTCGAGTTGCATCAGTGTTTCTTTGACGACTTTGGCAACGTGTGGTCGAGCGTTGTCGTGCAAAAGCATGACTTTACGTCGATTGCTGGCTACTGCTGGCCTTTTTTCCAACAATGCTTCATTCAGACGGTTTAATTGTGATTGATATCGATCCCCCGTGATACTTTCGTTCGGTCTCAATAGCTCATAATAAACGACGCCGTGCATATCCCACCAAATGCAAAGCATTGCTTTGTGGCCATGAATATTTCTCTTTGGTGTGGATGTCGATGGTTAGCCAGGGTCTACCCATGATTTGCTTCGTTTAGGATTATCGAAGTATATCCATTTTTTATCGCCAGTCACTATGCGCCATAAAAAACTCTCCTTTTTCTGCCTGGCGAGCAGAGAAATAGAGATATTTAAGCGAATCGCAATGGCATTTGCGGTTAATTCGTGTGGTACCCATTTTCCCTCCTTTTGAATTTTTCCCATTGCATGTAGACGTTTGGAAACAGCCATCGGAGTAACATTTAATGCTGCAGACAATTCTTGGAGCGTTTGAGTAGAGTTTTCGTCCAATAATGCCTGCAAATCGGTGTCTTCAAACTTTTTTGGTTGGCCTGAGCGTTCTTTATCATTCACATCAAAATCACCAATCTTAAATCGCTGAAACTATACTTGGCATGTTCTTTCCGATGGAGCATAATTGCCATAAGCTTCGAAAAACAATTTATGAGCTGCAGCTGCTGTTTTTTTCAAGTCAAAGTAATGAAGCAGCACATGTCAAAAAAACAACTTATCGCGTTCTATCTTTAGTCAAAAGAAAAAATAGCACTGCTCTCTTAAATGAATCTCTTCGCACTGAATTTTATTCACAAATGTATAACTTCTAAAATGCAGCCAGTTTCAGATGTCAAAATAAATTACACCTACAACTAACGTCACCTAACTGTGAGCCGCAGGAACTAAGTTTATTACCTAATAATATGACATATTCTTTTATTATGTTAGTCGAGTTCTTATTGAGAGTATTATAGATGGGTATCAAGAATATATGAAAGAATCGAAGTAAACGATGAATACTATGATACACATGAGAAAATCGTTGTNAAGCCGCAGGAACTAAGTTTACCACCTAATATATGTAAGACGTAATTGTTCTACGGACCGCTACGCCGAATAAATAAAACAATTATCACCACGCGTCGTAGTTCGGGGATGTCTTAACTTTTATATGTCTATCCCGATCCAAGACTGTCGTCGCGAACACGTCGGGACACAATCGGGCGCGCACGGCGGGATGACGCAACATGCGTCGCTTACCGGGTAGCCCTTTGATCCCGCCGACGACGGGATTCTTTCTCTTTTTTAACTTAATTTTACGGTTCCGACCACCGGTGCCGCGTTCCGAGTCGAGCTTCCCACCGGATGCCTCGGTTCTCAGACGGGAAGTCTCTGTTTTTACGGAAAGTTACGAGGGGGAACAGTGGTAATTTTGCAGCGCACTTACCGTCGCCAGGCGATCGGTCGTTTCCCCGCGTCTCCCTGGGCCTCCACCAGGAGATTTGCACCAGGACGTCTCCGCCAGTTTTCTCCTCCATCAGCAACTTCTCTAATGTCCCCTCGTCTGCGTAGTTATCTGCTTTTTTTTCGAATGTGCGTCCTCTCGCTTCCCGCGTCTCCATGTTACTGCGCGCCTTTCCTTCTTCTTCAGATTTCAAACGTTCTTCTCCCTCCGCGACGCTTCCCGATTCGCCGACGGCCCCCCCCAATCATCATCGCCCCTCGCATTCGTGTTCATTTAAGTCTGGGTTATCCCTAGATCTATTAAGTCTGTTCTTATAGGGTCAAATCAACTTTTCTTTTATCATTAAACTATTTTTTTATAATTTTTTATAATAGCTGTTCTTTTAACACAAAATAAACTTTCCTTATAAAATAAAATTGTTCTTGTAGGATCAGGATAATAAAACTGTTTATGTAACGCCCCCTATCCCTGTTAAATAAAAAATGAGCTTTTCTGTAAATGGGCTTCTTGGATTTCTTAATCGTGTTCCCTTTCTTTCGGTGGCCTTCCTCTTCTTCTGTTCCGCCGCTCCTCCCTCCGCGGCTGACCGTCCGGTTGCACGATGCAATGCTCGAGATTAAATAACATGTTCATTGAAATAGGCAAAATCAGCTGATTGCCGCGATTGTCGCCAAGGTCAATTTCTACAAATGAGACAGGTCCTGCGCTGATTCCGATTTCTATATATTTATATGATGTGGATGTTAAAGCATGTCTCCTCCCCAAAATACGAAAATACCGGGAGGAAAATCAGTACACGGGTCGAGGACTAGCGGTACACCAAGTATAGCCACTTTTCTCAATCAATCTTAGTAGAACATTGGATGGAGATTGGACACTCCGTATTATACGACAAGGCTACGATATTAGCCCCGTCACAATGCTATTTCGCCAGAAAACATCGTGAAGGCCTGGAAATTTTGAAACATCCTCACCACCTTAACCGAGACAAGAGTGTGCAGGTGAACCATATTTGGCACATTGCCCTCCCGGTTTTTTAATTGACCAGCTGATCAATGAAAAACCTGCTGATTAGCTGTAAACAACCCGCCCCTTCCCCCCCCCATCCTCCCAAGGATAAAGGAGCATATAAGGACAATCAGTATCCAAGAGGGTTCACTATCAGAATTTCAAGCTCTGATGATGCAGACTTCAATGTTTGCGAAATGTTGGCAGAACACTGATTTAAGACACGGCATATCTCCGGAAGTAACGCAAGTGGGTTGTACCAATGACCGCGAAAGCCTCAAGACTAATACGTCCTAAATTGTTATTCTCATGTTATTATTTGTTTTAATATTTTTTTCAATTCAATGATTTTTTGTATAATATTTTTATTAAGCTACATGCAAAGCTTGCACTTATATAAGTCTGCATTTCTGAAAATAGTTGACTCTTTCAAATAAAAGTTATTAAAATATTTAGTCTACATAATTATTACAATAATTGTATTGTCCAAAGAAGTGTTCCAAACAAAAATATTCTTTGCGTCATGCTTAACGTATAAAAGCCATTTTACTGCAAATTCTGCATTGCAAATGTTTTTCTTCTTTAAATAATAAGTGATTAGATTCATAAAATTTCCAAGCCGTGTTAATAAATAACCACTTTTGCACCAACTATATCTAAATATATTTCAAAATCTTGCAGGAGAAAATTGGTTATGTTCTGTGATGATGCAAATTTTTGCTCGTCACTCAGGCCGTAGCCTGGCTGAGGAGGAGCCGGAAACTCGCGCCTTCTCATGAGAGAAGGCGACCGAATTTATTATTTTTGACTGTTGTACACCAGTATTGCACGAAACAGGACCCGCGGCTGCTATATTTTTTGAGTGCAAGAACACCCCGAGTCAGAACACCGGAGGAGAGAAAACAGAAAGGAATCGGAGCTACCGGGAGGGTGCTGGACGGCGGCTAGAGCGATGCGTGGGAGGACGCGGGGAGATCTCCCCGGACGGACGGTTGGCGACCGACAGCGGGATGGCCACCTTGCGCTAAAAAAGGTGCAAGGTCCCGCGACCCGGTCGCAGAGCAGGCAGGGAAGGATCTCGCGGAACTACTGCGAACCCAAGAGTTGCCGAAGGTTGTCCCGGAGAGAAACAAAAGCGAGTGCCGGAAGGACATCAGACGTGAAGCTCCCGCGAGCACCCGTGACGCGCGTGATCTAGCCGGGAAAACCAATCGGATGCTGCATCGATTGGCGTGATGGATCCGTGCAACGGCTGCCTCCTGCGCTAAAGGAACCCGGTGATGGAACCCTGTTAGACACACTGTGCAGTCCGACGACGAGCTAGTGAGACGTTCGAGCGAGCGAACGAGTAAAGCTGCCGTGTCCGAAGGACGAAATCCCGAGGAGGAGAGGCGAGCTGCCGGTGGCGAGTGGGTGAGCGAGAACTTTGTACAGCCGCGGGTAAAAGTATTAGAATTGCGTGGTAATTCCGAGTTAGTTGCCATCGCTTCTCGGCGGCATAGGCGCGATAAGAGGACCGGGAATTGGAACTCGTTGGAGGTTCGTGGCGCCCTGAAGGTTGGGTCGCACGGACTTACGAGATTTTGAGGCCGCGTCGCAGGGCGACAAGGGCCATGCTCGAGAGAGTCCCGAGCGTAGGAATCCCGGAGACTCGGGCGCGAGACTCGGTTGCCTTCTCTAGTTGCCGGTCGCACAGTCGTCGTAGGATTATTGTCGGGATTGCATTGTATATGGTGTACTGAGCCGTATTAGAAATTCGTATGGTTGTATTTGGAAACTGTTTCTGGCGAAAAACTAGATCGGATTGTACGTGATCGGCCGGAAGCAATAACTACTGTCGGGAAAGACCCGGCTGGCGCCCAACGGAAAACCCAGCGAGGTTCGCGTAATGACGCCGGGCAAGAGAGCTTTTTGTTAAAACGACGCGCCTATTATAGCTGCCGTCGAGCGGGTCAGATCCGCCACATAAGCATCTCTCGGAACATCTCAGGCGAGGGATCGCTCTCGTTTGATTGCGTTACGGAATCTCCCGTGGTATGGAATTTAGTTGCCTGTAATTGTAGTTGCCTGTAATGAAGGACACAGGCTAAGTAACTAGCTATTATTTCTATGTCACATGCGGTTGTAATTTATTATCTATGGAATTTATTAGTTGCCTGCCATTGGTATTGAGCCGATTTAAAGTATTGTTATTTAACTGTTAAACCGGTCTCTAAATTAATACCTCTCCCGGCTCCTCCCCGACGTGTCCGCGGAATCGAGGAAGAACGTGTAAGAACCACGACGCTCTACCACGAGGAATAGCGAAGGATTCGACTCGCTTTTAGCGAAATAAAACTGAGCTAGCTGAGGTGGGTCAGCTGTCGCGCGAATGTGGGAGCGAAGGAGTCCTGCAACCGACGCGAATTGCGGTGACAGTTCTAAAGATTGTAATTTTATTATGTGTTATTGCCTTCTGTAGCCCTATTACCCATATTCGAACATGGTGATCTCACTCATATGTTGGTGGTGCGCACGCTAATTATACCAGGTGTATGCATAAGTTTTTTCCGGTTTTTTGGTAAAAAAAAACACGTAATTTTCAAGGGTAATTAATTTTTTTTAATTCAAAATATTGGCCATCGGCTTCTACATATTTCGCCCATCTTTCAGGTAATTTATGAATACCATGCCAGAAAAACTGCTTGTATTTTGCGGCAAACCATTCGTAGAGCCATTTTCCAACTTCCTCGAAATTGCTGAAGTGCTGCTCTGCGAGCGCGTGCCCCATTGATGCGAAGAGGTGATAGTCAGATGGCGCCAGGTCTGGAGAGTACGGCGGGTGCGGAAGGATGTCCCATCCAAGCGATTTCAAGATGTCTTTCACTGGTTTTGCTGTATGAGACGGCGCATTGTCGTGTAACAAAATCACTTTGCCATGTCTTCTGGCCCATTCCGGTCGTCTTTCGATTAATGCGTGGTTTAAATTAATCATTTGTTGGCGATAGCGTTGTGTATTAACGGTTTCGCCGGGCTTCAAGAGTTCATAATACACAATACCGCTCTGGTCCCACCAGACACAGAGCATGGTCTTCTTGCCGAAGCGATTTGGCCTTGGTGTTGATGGACCGGCTTCGCCAGGTGAAAGCCACGATTTTTTCCGCTTCGGGTTTTCAAAATAAATCCATTTTTCGTCACCCGTCACAATTCGATACAAAAATGATTTCCTTTCGTGGCGTTGAAGCAGCATTTCACAAGTGACTTTGCGATTTTCCATTTGACGTTCATTCAAATGTGTGGGACTCATTTACCGAGTTTATTGATCTTTCCCATTGCTCGTAAACGTCTGCTGATTGTTTCTTGTGATACATGTAATGCTTCTGCTAATTGCCGTTGAGTTTGAGTTGGGTCATCATCCAATAACTCCTGCAATTGCTCGTCTTCGCATTTTTGTGGTCTGCCAGAGCGCTCACTGTCTTTCACATTGAAATCACCATTTTTAAATTGTCGAAACCATGTCTCACATGTTCTAATCAATGGAGCGTGTTTACCATATGTTTCTACCAGCAAACGATGACTTTCAACAGCCTTTTTCTTTTTATTAAATAAGAAAAGCAATGCGTGCCGCAAATGTTCTTTTTCAGGCACAAAACTCGACATGATCACTGAACGATAAAACAAAGATTCTAGTTTTTGACGGACTCAACTTGTGTGTGTTTGTAGTTTTAAATGTCAGACGAGCAAAATGACGTATGTGTTAAATTAATACGTTGCGTACTTTTCGCTGGCGCCATCTCTTAGTTAAACCGGAAAAAATTTATGCATACACCTGGTACACAGGCATATCGGACCTATAATTTAACGCCAGTCCTGAATAATATATTTTTTAGAAAGGTTCTCTTGGCAAAGATACTCTCGGTAGAGTTGCCGTTTTTTCCGAAAGGAGACACGAGTATAAATATTTTGGCTTCTACCAGGATCGAGCCCGGGACCGCTAGTATAGTAGACCAGTGCGCTGTCTGTTATGCCACGCTCGCGTTCTATTAGTTATGTTAATACGTAATTACGTATATTACGTTATTATATTATTACATAAATGTAAATTTATATTATAATGATGTAAAATAACAATATCAGGAAAACTTCGAACAAAATGCTTCTAAATTCTAAAACCAAATATATCTAAAGGCGGTATTAAAGTGGTTGTGCTTTTTGATATTGTTAAAATCTCCATCAGCTTATCTTATAGTATAAATTCTTTAAATTGTTTCTGATAATGGTCTGTCCATGAATCCAGCGGTAAAATATTTTTATGTCCAATGTTTCGTAAGTAAACTTCTTTGAACCAATTTTTCAAATGTTCACGTGTAAGTTTCCCCAATCTTGAATTTGCAATATAACCGGTTTGAAAAGAGCTCTACGTGTGACCCAAATCTCCCCCACGCTCACGTTGAGAAAGTGAAAGAATTGGTGTTCGAAAATCGTCGATTGACTGTGCGAGAGATAACCGACGAAGTTGGAATATCATTTGGATCGTGCCAGCATATTTTGTCCAATATTCTAAAGTCCTATTACTACTTTGCAGAAACGTGGTAACCTCTCTCATATGCCTGTGGTGTGCATGCTGATTGTATACAGGCATATGGGACCTGCAGATTAATGCCGGTTTTGACGCCGGTTTTAACGGCATATTATTGTTACGCTCGCGTGGGGAAATAAAACGAGACAACGTTAAAAAGAAAACAACTTTAACTATATTTGCTATTTACAAGGAAGCACGCGTAACTTGCAGGCTCAAGCTTTCTCTTTCGTTAAAGACCGTCGCGCACGTCACGACGACTCAACCGCCCCAGAGAGAATCTCTCTAACCCGTTGTTTATCCGTCAACGCTGATCATCTGTTGTTTACGACCCGTTGCCAAGAGAATCAGTTGTATGTTCAGGGTGCTAAAAAGCGCGGTCATCACACGGGCGTAACATTATTTTAGAGAGATGTTCTTGACAAAGATACGTTCTCGGTAGGTTGTCATATTGCCTTCCAAGAGGAGACACAAAAGCGTAAATATTTTCCAGTTTCGACCGGGATCGAACCCGGGATCGAACCCGGGACCGCTAGAATGATAGACCAGTGTGCTGTTTGCAATGCCACGTTCGCAATCAATGTTAAAATTGCCCAATATACTGCACATGAAACGGGTCACATCGTACTTGATTTTGACAAACCTGAATTTTCTCCAAAAAGAGAATCGAGATTTGGTGTTGTCTGCGGTGATTTCTACGATATTCAGAGACAGCACAGACATGAAACGGATCATAACTGATGACAAAACATGAGCTTACCAATATGATGTCAACAAAGCAACAATTATCGGAATGGTGTTTGAAAAATGAAGCAAGATCAAAGAGAGCCGCCTTTTGCAGTCATAAGTCAAGGTCATGTTTACGGTTTTCTTCGATCATCGTAGTGTTGTACATCAGTAGTTCCTTCCATTTGGTCAAAAAGTCAATGGAAAATACTACTTGTCTGTCATGAAGCGTTTGCACGAAGCAATCCGTAAGAAACGGCTAGAATTCTTGGAAACAAACTCATGGATTTTGCATCACGACCACGCACCATCGCATGTCTCGACATTTATGTGTGAATTTCTGACAAAAAACTCAACAAATGTAGTTGCGCAAACATTGTATTCACCGGATATGGCCCTGAGACTTTTTCCCGTCCTTCCTACTGAAGAAATTACTTCACGGATAGCATTTCGAATCGATCGAGGACATCAAAGAAAAATCGCTGCGTGAATTGAAGATCATACAGTCTGCTGCGTATGAGTGATGTTTCCAGGACTGGATCAAACGCTGGCATATGTGCGTTGCAAGCAATGGGGACTACTTTGAAGGAAATTATAAGAATTTTGATGATTAAATTGTTATTTTGATTTTTAAAAAAGTTCGGATATTTTTTGATCACAGTAGTATTATTCTACAGTCATAGTTACTCATCGAATTAATTTTTTTAAATTAATTTCTTATCTGGAATTTCATAAATTACAAATAACTTTCAATTTTTTATAATAATCATTTTCCATTGAGAAAAGTTAATATGTTTACGCCTGTCACGTTAATCTCCTGTCTATTACTGAATTTCAAACGTCATGTAACGAAAATTATTTAGAAAATCTTCATGTTTCTCTTCATGGCTTTAAGGCTGTCTTTTCAAACCTTATTCTTACGCGACTTTCATATTTAAAATAACTTCGTTATTTTCATAAACTCGCATATTTTCAATTAAACTCTTTAATCCGAGTCTTCATTTTTAATGACGTATTCGTCTTTAAAAAAATATTCTTTACAAATTTACTTCTTACCTACAGTCACAGCATCATTAAATGAACCCATAAAAGGATGGATGGACAATTTCAACGGGCCGGTCGCACTATTTACTGGCGTCGGAAAAGGAGTGCTGAGACTTTTGTATGCAGATCCAATCACGCAGGACAATTTTGTGCCGGTCGATGTCGTCACCAAGATTATGATCATTGCGGCATGGAAACATGGAACAAAAATGATGTATGATATATCATGTTCCATTAAACAGGCATTGTGTAATATCACAAGAATCGCAAAATTTTTCTAATTGAGGAAATAATGGGCAGTTTTAGTAGTTGTTGTTCTCATAGAATGATTTACGAGATAAAAAATTACTTACAATTTTTATCAGGGAAATACGGAATGATCTTCCATTTATATACATCTGCGCTGCAACTCTCTCTACGACTATAACATGTGAGATGATCAGACAGATTGGTATGCATGTCGTGAACAAAATTCCTATAGATAATATGATCTGGATACCCGAAGCAATCATTATAAAGAGTTTCATTTTCTATTATTTGCTAATGTTTCTGGTTCACGAAATGCCAGCTTTGGTCATTGACGGATTGCTACGACTATCAGGTAGAAAACCGAGATGAGATCTAAATTTTAAAGTTTCTGAGCCGAATGGTTTTGCAAGCGCTTACAAGTGTATATTAGTTATTGAAGCGAGAAGTAAAGTCTATTGAATATACAAGAAAAATCTAGATAAATTGAAATAAATATCACGTCACCCATCAATTTCGATACTTTACTTATTTTGTCGGAAACAGCAGCAAAGTATTATTAAAATATTCTATTTAAAACATAAAAAAATTTCTTGTGTATTAAGAAAAACATTCAGAAATTTTTTTTCCTTCAAATGTTTCTTTCACGATGAATACATGAGCGAAACACGTGTTCAGTATGTCCGTTGAATTAATTTGCCCTAGTGTATCTCATTTTTTAGATTACTAAAAGTGCAAAGGAAAATTTTCGTATTTAATCAAATTTTGGCGTATTTTCTTCTGAACGAGTAAAATATACGAAATGAAAAAATAAAAATTTGTCAGATGAGATCCTACCTGACGATCAACGAGAGTTCAGATATGCAACGGACTTAAATGATAAGATTTTCCATATGTACTCCGATACGTACTTCGAGTAAGTGAAAAGTCTATTGTATACTTACACTTTCATTAGAAAATAACACTGACTTTAATCTGCTAATATATAAAACCATCTTTCTTATCCTTCATGTAGAAATTGTGTAATTGGAGCTAAGACTTACCTTCTAAACGAAAGTATGGATCGACTGAATGCAGCAAAATCATATTTTAACAGGTAAGATGACGGAAAGCACTCGATTTTAGATTTTATAGTGCTCTAAATGACCTGAAGCTTTTTCCATCGAGTTATAAGTTGTAAGTTTTACTAACAATCCAATTTTTTTATAATAGCATGTATAGACCCTTACAGAAATTTATTACTGTTATGCAAGTAATTAATTATTTATTTTGAATATTTAAAATACTGTTGTTAATAATTCATAATGATTAAATTATGGAACTTGCAGTAATTCCGAATATATCAATGCTCAGAGATGCAGTGATTAAGTATACCTTATCATTAATATGAATATTTAAATTCTAATACTTAATAGCACAGTATTGACAAAATATACTTACAGAAATTTAATATTGGGAATTATTGAATTTGCAGTAATTAAATAGTGGGAAAGTAGTGAAATTATAGTAGACAATGTGCATACACCAAGCAAATGTTGCGGTATCAAAAGATCTAGAATATCTGACTACTAACTAGATTAGACTAATTAGATTATCCAGGTTTAATACTACTACAATCTGTATTTTTTTTCGTTTTTCCTTCTTTCATTATTTTTATTTTATTATTAATATCAATAAAATAACACGTACAATCTTTTCACGTATATACTTTAAATGTATTAACCATTGATTGACCAAATAATTACTGATGTATTGCCAGCATTTAATTACTGTAAATTTCTTAATAATTCTCAGTATTAAATTTCTGTAAGGGACGATATATACGATGTTCCTTGTCTATACTTCTAAAGAAATATTATAGATAGCATTTTTAAATATTTCAGTCATTACAGTAAATGC
>NW_014559105.1:12797-16183 GCF_001313825.1 Dinoponera quadriceps
TTATTTGGTCAATGATGAAAAAATATTTTTTTTTAATTTTCCAAATTGTTTTTATGTGATTGATTAATAAGGATAAGGTGTTTTAAAATATTATTACATTGTGTTGTAAAATTATTCCATTTGACATGATTCGCAACTTGTAATTGCTGTTTACATAAATAATATGATGTTTTCATTTCCGGTAACTTCAGAATGCTGTGGATAGACAGAATCGTGAAAACGCTAACCGACATCTTCTTAATATGGACAATTTATGGAACATTATATAACGATGTAAACTGACTTTTAACGATGATAACAAGCTATGATATTCAATATTGATGACTAGCATATAATTTTGCAAAAATTATTCCATAAAATATAATATTTCATATTTTTTATCTGTGTATAATACAGTCAGTTGAAATAATCGAAATAAATCCACCTTAAAGCATGTATCATGTCGCGTTGTACATCGTTGTGATTGAATTATTGTGATTGTGATTGAATATTATTCTTATTCTTTAAATCGGCAAGTTACAAAAATTATTTTTACTTTTTCCTGCAGAATCATGCAATTACACAAACACTAGTTATGCTTACATTGCGTATAACTTCTTCAGGAATGAATTTAAAGTTTTTGATTTATGATCTGCTCTAATGGAGTGCTCAGAAAACAAAGATAACTTATTTGCGATCCGATTTTGACATGTAGCCATCATGGTCTACTTTGATAACGTTTAATTTTTAAATAAAACTAAACGTACACATATGTGTCAATATCCCTGAAGAGGATAATAGGAACGATGTAAAACAATATTGTTTTCCCACAATAAAATGATTTTGAAGCTATGTAAATGAAGTACTGATACATTATAAATAATTATACTAAATATATATATTGTCACCGCAACTGCAACTGAAAAATTGTTCGCGGCGGTTGCAAAACTTCTTCGTTCCCGCTTTCGCGGCAGCGGACCCTCGGCTAGCTCAGTTCTTAATTTTGCACTAGTGAGTCGAATCCTTGCTATCCTACGTAATAGAGCTTCGTGATTCTTTCACGTTCTTCCTCGATACTCGCGGAGACGTCGGGGAGGAGTCGGGAGAAATAATAAATTATAAACAAATGTAACTGGTTATTAACAAGACTTTAATTCGATTAAATTCGAAGTGCAGGCAACTAATAAATTCCACGGGAGATCCCGTAACGTAATGAAAAGAGAGCGATCTCTCGCCTGAGATGTTCCGCGAGAAGCTATTAGGTGGCGGATCTGAATTGTTTGACGATAGCTATGGTAACGCGCGTTGTATTAACAGAAAAGCTCTCTTGCCTGGCTTCGTTACGCGAATCTCACCGAATTTTTCATTGGGCGCCAGCCGGGTCTTTCTCGACAGTAATTACTGCTTCTGGCCGATCATATACTATATCCGACCTAGCTTGCTCACCAGAAGTAGTTTTCTAAAAGCAACCTTGCTATGTAATAATGCGGCTCTTAATAAAATACGTTACCGACAATTAATCTACGAGGACTGTGCGACTGGCGAATAGAGAAGGCAACCGAGTCTCGCGTCCGAGTCTCCGGGATTCCTACGCTCGAGACCCTCTCGAGCACGGCCCTCGTCGTTTCGTAACATGGCCTCCAAATCTCGTATGTCCATGCGTCCCGACCTTCCTAAGGGCGCGACGGACCTTATGCGAGCCAAATATTCTCGGGGTACTCTTCTCGCAGGTGTCACCGAAAAGCGACGGCAACCGACTCGGAATTACCATGTAACTCTAACTTATTTTATCCGAGGCTATACAATGGTCTCGCTTACCCACTCGCCACCAGAAGATCGCCTCTCCTTTTTAGGATCTTGTCCCTTTGGTCCGGCAGTTTCGCACGCTCGCTATCGCGTTGGCACGCCTGCTCGCTGTCGGGCCCCATAATGACGAGGGCTCGTCAATTAGCGCAGGAGGGAGCCGTCACAAGGATCTGTCGTGCTGATCGATGCGGCACCCAATTGGTTCTTCCGGCTAGATCACGCGTATCAAGGGTGCTTGCGGGAGCTTCACGTCTGGAGTTGTTACTTCGACGTTTGGCTTGCTTTTGTTCTCTCCCGGGACGACTTTCGGCAATTGCTGGGCTCGCAGTAATTGAAGGAATTCCTTGGGCCCTTCCGTAGGGATCCTCCCTCGCATGCTTTGCGACCGAGTCGCGGGGCCTTTCTTTTCGCAAGGTGGTTATCCCCGCTGTCCGTCGCCAGTCGTCCGTCCGGGAAAGGAAAATTTTCCCCGCGTCCTTCCGCGCTCTAGCCGCGCTTTCAGAACCCTCGCTCTTGTACGCCCCTCCTCCCGGCAACTCCGATTTCTTTAATGTTCTTACGTCCGGTGCATGGGCTCGTCATGGGTGACCTTACACTTATAAAAACATATAATAGCCGCGGTTTGCGTCTCGTGCGCGAACGACGCACGAAATCAAAATTATATCCTACTGTCGCCTTTTCTCATGAGAATGTGCAAGTTTCATCCTTGGCCAGGCCACCAGCCTGAGTGACGAGCAAAAATTAGCGTCGTCACAATATATATACGAGGATGGATCAAATATAAACAAGCCTTTTTAAATTGCGCACCCTTCGGCGGCGTGAGGGGTCTGCAACGTTTTGGACAATGAAAGGGGGTCATGTGGAAGGCAGTAATAACGCTGGCGCGCCACGTGCTTCTTACTCTCAGCAGCAATCACGATGAGCCAGAAAGAGGTACACCACGCAGTTGCACAACGTGTTTTTATTAAGTTTCTCGTCAACGAAAATGTAAATGCTGCTGAAATTCGGCGCCGTATACTCCCATCGTTCGTGGAAAGAACCCTTTCATGGGCTCGAGTGAAGCAGTGGTGTAACGAGTTTAAGACAAGACGGGAACGTGTTGAAAACATTGCCCACCTACGCCGTCCCCGCACCAGCATCACACCGTAGAACACCGAGGCTGTTCGAGAACTTATCGAAGGCGATCGACACTTCACTGTTCTTGAAATCTCTTAGGAACTGCAGTTCGAGCTGCCTATCGGTCAGAAAGGCGGGGCATTCCGATCAGAAGTGTGTTGTATCTCCATAACAACGCCAGACCCCACACCGCAGCAGTAACACAACAAAAATTGACCGATATGCACTGGACGTGCGACTTCCATATGTTTGGGCAACTAAAGAAAACCCTTGGTGGATAGCGCTTCACAACGAACGAGGAGGTGCAGCAGTTCGTGTGTAATTGGTTTGATATACATCCGCGAACTTTTTATGATACCGGGATTAAAAAATTACCAGACCGTTGGAGGTAGTGTATAGATAAGGTGGGGGACTATGTAGAAAAAAAAATATATATATGTATTGAGTGAGTGCAAAAGTGCATGCGGAGTTTGTGAGTAAAAGTC
>NW_014559106.1:0-463 GCF_001313825.1 Dinoponera quadriceps
TTCAAGGCGTGGGTGCACGAACGACGAGCACAAGACGGCTCTAATATCGGCGACACTTCACTACCTGGGTGGCCGAGGAACAATGGGATTCCTGCCGGCACAGGTCTCGGTGGCGGATGATGCAACACTCGATACTACGATTGCGCTATGCACAGAGCTACGTGGTCTTGGGAAAATTGGAATATTGAAATAATAAGAATGTTAATACTCGCGTGGTTTTCATAGATAGTAATATGTTGAAACAAATCGATGGTTACAATTGATGCTGGCAAATACTCGGCGATCAAGTAACACGTCGTTGTACGTATTTCGGAATAATATTATATTAATACACAGTACGTTATTACGAATTACAATTTATATAAAAGATACTAAATTCTAGAATTGGACTTACAACAAGAAATAGGACTTACGCTAGACCCTGCTCAGGAGGGATGGAAATAGTAAAGCGCGGCGCGAGCAC
>NW_014559106.1:648-860 GCF_001313825.1 Dinoponera quadriceps
TGGTGTCCCCTCTGATTTGTCGAGCCTGCTGATTGGCCCTACTACTTGGTTGAGTTTAATTTGCTAGACGATGATTTCGGTAAAAGATTTGGCGAATTTCTAGTCTGTAGTTATATGTCAGACGTGACACCACTCCCCTTGGATAAAAATGTTGAATACACAACTTGTATTCAACATTTTTCTAGTATTATACTTATTGGTTCTAGCGCTTA
>NW_014559107.1:0-1493 GCF_001313825.1 Dinoponera quadriceps
GTCGTGGCAGCGGCACAAGTAGCTGTCAGGCACGTCTCCATGTTCGACTTTGCCGCGTGCGAAATGATTCTGTTTTATTGAATATATAATATTTCATATTAATGCATATTGTTTGATTTATCTGCAATTTTTCGGAATTCTAGGCTAGGCTATTAGTTAACTTTTTTTTTTAAGTAATAGAATATAAAATATTAGTGAGATTTAAGTAAGGGAATATAANACGTCTCCATGTTCGACTTTGCCGCGTGCGAAATGATTCTGTTTTATTGAATATATAATATTTCATATTAATGCATATTGTTTGATTTATCTGCAATTTTTCGGAATTCTAGGCTAGGCTATTAGTTAACTTTTTTTTTTAAGTAAGAGAATATAAAATATTAGTGAGATTTAAGTAAGGGAATATAAATATAAACCTAATATAAACTATTAGGGGAAATAAAATAGTAGCGTCGTTTATACATATTAAATTAATTATTTCATAACACGGAAACTTGTATTACGACGATTACTCACCGTATATTTGAAAGATTTATTTTGTATTCTCGTTTTTATCTTCTTTTTTTTTTGACAAATCAATCTCTCGATATATATTGGTAAAGATGTCAGAAATTCTTAAAGTGAAATCTCGAAATGTAAACTTTTAGTTTATCAAGTCTCACTACAGACCAAATGTTCTGTTCAATGTGTTTCATCAAAAGCGCACGAATGACTGTAGCAGTTTTTAGAGTTTCTGTTTTNCCAAATTATATTTGAACCTTGAGCTATGGTACCTTTCTAATTTCGAATAGAGTTAGTCCCCGCCCATTGGACAGAGTTGAGGGGATATGTATGTATACGTACGTTTATGTATGAATATTTAATGTTTCTTCTTCGTATACGTTAATGAGCAGAACGCAGTAAATCTATCTTTTTAACGGCTCCAGCCGCTGAAAGTTCGCAATAATATATATAAACTAGTTTCCTGTTTATAACATTCTCTTGGTACAGGCAATCACAAGACGGTTGCAAAAATTTTTTTTTTACTTGTTTCGTAACACAAAATATACGAAGCGGACATGCGCAGTACATATTCAAATATTTGTGAAAATTATACATGCAAGTATCATTTTTATATATATGTCTAATACATCTAATTTTAACATCTTGGCGACAATTTACTGTACATATTGATGAGTTATTGGTTCGCTTTATCGTATTTTTTGTGTTCCAAAGTATATAAAAAGGCTGTTGCAACTTGTGATTGGTTGTACGTACCATAAGATTGACTATATAGAGTAACAAATTTGGCAGTGAAAAATTTGACCATGAGCGGAATATTTATTCGGTTAGTGAATCTCCTCGCTAAGCGGGAACGTGACATTGCATGAATCACCACATATATTATATAAGAAAATTCAAATTATGTTCTATTTATATCTTTCATAAACCTTTATAAATCCATGCAGGGCATGTTGCGTGTATGTTGCTAAAAATGCTACTTTTTTACCTAC
>NW_014559107.1:1528-2494 GCF_001313825.1 Dinoponera quadriceps
AGATTGACTATATAGAGTATCAAAATTGGCAGTGAAAAATTTGACCATGAGCGGAATATTTATTCCGTTAGTGAATCTCCTCGCTAAGCGGGAACGTGACATTTCATGAATCACCACATATATTATATAAGAAAAATTCAAATTATGTTCTATTTATATCTTTCATAAACCTTTATAAATCCATGCAGGGCATGTTGCGTGTATGTTGCCAAAAGTGCTACTTTTTTACCTACGATTGTATGCCATCATTTATCAAAACTTTAGCTATTCTACATAGCTTTTATAATCGATGATAATCTTATTTTTACGTATAATTTGATAGATTTATAACGTTTATACATAAACTTATACAAGGCTAATATTATTGTACTGCTTCGTTGCTTCTTATAATATAACTTGTTGGAGAAGAAAGTCAGATTAACTTAATTTTGTCTCATTCATAAAAATCACAGAAATTATATGTTAGACAACATTGTTATAAAACATTATACACAAGTTTACAAATTAATGTTATTATTATGTTTATTATTAGTAGTAAAAGTGCTGCGAAAAATTAACTCTTTGCGGCCCGCAAATTTCGCTGGGAGTATAGATTTCGGTGGGAGTACCAACAGATCCGAGCAAATTTCCCATTTCCCATTAATATTCTTGTAGTCGACTTGGCTGGTTTATTTAATCGAACGATTTCAGAAAATTGAATTAAAATAACTACACTCGTTTTTGAACTGTGTTTCTAGTTGCGCTGCTTTTTTCTCGCTCATGTCTAAATGCCTCGTGCTATGCTATCACTTGTCTTAAATAATCTTCTCTTGCGTGCGTGTTAGCGGCCAATTGTAACCTTTTCTCTGGTTTTACTTTTCACCGGAATTAGGTTAAACGAAATAAAAATAACCAAGTGAAATTTGCTTTTAGTACAGGATTAAATATATAAATATTTTTTTATATGTTTTTATATGTTTTTATATC
>NW_014559108.1:0-9396 GCF_001313825.1 Dinoponera quadriceps
GTCGCTTTTCAGCTGCGCAAGCGCGTTGTGCGATAGCGCTGTGGAAAAAGATAGCAGAACGAGTAAATCTACTCCGATTAAAAAACCGAACAAACTTATTTGCCACCCCAATACATTTTTTTAAACTCTATAACTTTTATTGAAAATATTTTTTTCTCAAAGTTGCTTTATGAAATATTCGACTGTATCTAGACTTTTAGCCTACCCTTGTATATTTAGCGTATCTATGGAATTTTCGAACATTGCAGGTTACTAATATATATCATACAAATATTTTACCGTCACAAAATTGTATGCGTATGCAACGATAATAAATATATATTTTTTTATTCGATTATGTAAAGCAGCATTTATCTGGAATTATCATGAATTAATATGAAATTAACATAAATCTAATAGAAATATACAACTGGAATTGATATTAGAATAAGTTTTGAACATGTCTATTTATGTCAACGAATGGCCAAAACGGTAGAAACATTTTCTTTGGCCATGACTATTCTATTATTTTATGTATCATATGAGAAAAGTTTTCATAACTCCTGTAGAACTGTGTATATATACTTTTAAAAAATATTGCAATTTTCAAGTTAAATAATCTGTCGTAGTCTCTATTAGATCGACTAAGCTATATAGGCCGATAAGATAATTTGAATGTTGTAACACAGTTGGTTTCTCCTATTTCGTAATTTATGCCAGCCCATTTTTGTAATTTTATGATCGATTGCAAAACAATTTCTCCTCGCATTGTTGTCGATCTGTAGGCATCTCGGTGACACACAGGCACACTTTAAGGTACACGGCAATCAATGTTAAACGGAATTCTCAGTAAGAGGTTGAATGAAATCTATACTCCGAGGCAATTTGAATTTCGTTTTTACGTTGAACAAAGCAATAGAAGTAAAAAGAACGACACGGGTAGTGCCGACAAGTTCTTTCAGCAGTCGCATTACAATATTATTTGCGTTCTCTTGAGCTTTAGCGGCCTATGTCCTTATCATACAGCAAGCAAATGTTGTGCAATATATTTTAGCTTTCTACTGGTACTCGGATCAGGTTTTACATTTGAGGTATATCAGACGTGAAAGTTTTTGATTATCACGAAGTATATATGCGCAACACTGTCGTTTCTGTTTAATCAATTGAGAATTTATTGAGAAGAAAAAGAAAATCTATCATTGATCATTTATCAAAAATTGTACATATGCAGAATATTTCTGAATATTAAAATATCTCGAAAAGTGTATGTTTTATAAAAAATGTTTCAAAAAAGTTATAAGCTTTAAAAGGCTTAAAAGGTTCTATGTATTAGTCGCATCAGTTTGATTGGAATCGCCAAGATCAAGGTCGCCTGCAATTTTTTTAATGGGACCTTTTATTTTACATCGCATATTCTAATAGCATTTTAACATTATAATTTTATCTGCTTTAGATCAGCTTCGCCGTTATCAAACTTTTTATGTTAAGATGTCGGTGACTACAGTTGTATTAAAGATGAAATAAATGAGAAGTCCACTATAGTATTATACTTGTGTATGAAAGAGGAAATTGATCTGTGCCTAGATGGTAAGTGGGAAATAATGAGATTAGAGAAATGGTGAGGTATACGTGGTTTGGTGGTAAGATTGGCGCAGTTAATTTGTGTGTGTGTGTGTGTGTGTGTGTGTGTGTGTATGTGTGTCAGTTGCTCAAGTCGTTTTGAAAATACTACATTGATATTTGTTCATTACGGGACAACTGTTTAGATATGAGAATGATTCAAAACAATTGATATTTTACCAGAAAAATCTCGATAACTTTGGAACGGTTGACCTAAAGCGGATAAAATATAGTTTGTTATTGTTTTTAAGAAGTCTATAAAAAGCTATAAGAATATGCGACAAAGTATGTGTCCCATTTAAAAAATTCAAGATGCCCTTGAATTGATTGATCTGACTTTAACGACACATCCAAGGTCAAACTTACATTTTTTCAAGATATTTCGTCATCCCGAAACTTTTTATACATTTCATATATAAGCGTCATTTTCTCAATAAATATATCCTTAGTGTCGCAACCACGACGCACATAAGATTCACATATACTATGAATCGCCTGCTTTTTGCGGCACACTACAATTCTGATCAGTCGGCGTAACGAAGTACAAAATTAGCGCAAAATCGAGCGGTTCGATCAATCGCTTGATTCAATTATCATCATGTAAACAATATTGTCTGTGCCGAACGCAGGTACTAGGCATGATCGAAGTTTGGCCACATTCTTTCCAAGTAGTCAACTGTTTGCCGTTGTTAGTTTTCGGTGTAGTGTCGATAATCAAACTGATCTGTGAGGTGTACATATTACCGGAGGTTTATAAATAGATAAATATAAGAAAGAAATAAAAAAAATAACAACGGTTGCTGCAACCGATAAGTATAGGTTGAAAGAATTACAATTAGGGCCGAACAATACGAACAATCAAACGGTGCAAAATCGTACTTAAATCGACTTTGAGCTGCAGATAAGGACACTTCTAACGAAGATCCGAGATTATTGTCTCTTTTCAAAATCGAACAAAGAGACTAATATACTGCATTTGTATGCGATGTATGGCCGAAATTTAGGCTACGTTTACACGGGTGAGTTTATATTCATCTGGAGCAACGATAATTTAATACGCTTATATCCTCTCTCCTTCTCCTCTTTCTTTCTGTTTCTGTCTTACGTTAGAAATGCATGATGTTTTCTAAACTAAGTGTCTTATTCAGCCACACCGTCGTTTTCGTGTTTGCGATTTTGTTAACTAAGCTTCTCGATGCGGAAACCGGCGACAATAATTCGTCAAATATCACGCATGACGCGCAATCGGACTGCTTTATCACATCAATTACGTGGTATCGACGTAATCGACGTAAAGACGCATTATGTTCCGATTTTCATACATAACTCTACGTGTGTCGTGTTTATACGTTTTTAATGATCACGTTTGATGTATTGTATTTATCATTCTTCCAGCATTGCTGCGGTTTGTTTGTAGTTCTGAGGTTATTCTCTGATTAATTTTGATGTGAGATCAGATATTCAGGGCGAAAACGTTTTTTTTATGTTCTACATAAATGACTGAATTCTAGATATCGCTTAGAACATACGGTTAAGTTTAGAAACGACGACTGTAATTTAATGTTAATGTCCAGGCGGGATCAAATTCGTTTGAACATCTTGTACAGTATCCGAAGGCGTGCAGAGGCGATACAGTCGGTATATGTGTTTATGCGGTTACTCGTTATTATCATTAACTGATAGTAATTCAAGCAACATTTTCACACATGTCTTGTGCCAGATTTGTTACCATTATGGATTCAATGTACAAGATATCTCTTTCCGTGTACGTGGGAGCTAACATATCGGTTTTAAGCATCCTGGGATTTCAGGTACTCCTCAATTACCTGAGAAATATCGCTTTATTTCTGTAATTACATTTGCGTAGGTGATAACAAATATGGAAGAAATTGATCGGTCCTCAAGTACGCCAGTTATCTGAGCGCGCTCCTTCTCAATACGTTCTTTGAGAATTAGCAAGGTCAGAAAATCATAAATTCCAGCGAAAATATCTTCAAATCCGCATACATTTCATCATATATCATATGTAAGTCTACCGACCTACGAATTAGCTAAACATACGTTGTGCATTCGATTAACTTTTCTTATAAATAAAGAAATGCAGTTAAAATTAATCCATTAAAGCCTACGACTAAATCAGTTAAGTTAATAAAAAGTAATAACTGGAAACAGAACCGGAGAATAAAAAATATTACTGACAAAAAGCACACTGTAAAAATTAATTTTACAACAAATTGTTATGTACAAATTCTTAAACATTTAAACATTGAATATAAAGGAAAATTAATTAAGCAAATAGATTTTACAAAAAAATGTGTAAATAAAAATACGTATAACATTTTCCCATGTCATTCTCCGTTTATGCAAAAAAAGAATAATAAATATCACTGTTTTATTAAAACTTGTTCTAACGAGCTATAGCTAGGCGAGGAAGGTTAGCAAAAAACCATAATTCGAAATAAAACTATTACATGGAAATTTATGACATAAAAAGCAGATCACAAAAAACACTTTCTTCGAAATTCGGGAGAAACAATTAAAATTTATCACTAATTTATTCTTTAAAAAATGGTTGCAAAATTGATTTTATAATGTGCTTCTTATATCAGAAACGTTTTTTCACGCTTCAGTCTTATTTTCAATTATTGTTTATTGCTTACTATTATATTCTAGCCATAGGCTTTAATGAATTGTTCTTATGTTTCGGTTATTATTCAAGGAATAATGTGATTATTTTGATCAAAGTATATAAAGAAGTATATAAATTTTTAGTATATTTATTGAAACAACGTAGAGTGGTACAAAATGCCGACGGAACAAAGGAAGCTTCTCATAATGATTATGATGAGAAGTAATAGACTTTTTCAAATACCGCGGGTAATTTTGTTGTCCTGTCGTATGTGAATTTAAACTAGGAAAGATCTCTTTCTCCGAACCAATGTGGATTGTCGATCTTTAAATCGACGCGAGATAATTTTCACCCGATTCAATTTAATAGTGATACGCGCGTCGTTAGCGTATTTTATGCTATTACGGTCTATACAATGAGAATTTCAGGTATAATAAACGATATTTAAGTACGTTACATCACCGTTGATACATCACACTTTCATAACGTATTATTTATATTGTATATTGGAAGATGACCGAACTCCATAACTTTTACTTGTAATTTTTCCCTTGTAAATATATTTTACTAGTAAATATTTCACGGTTGTAAGTGTGATGAACATCCTGAACATCTAAAATATTTGCAAGTTAATTATTGGGTTGAACCCAACATGTGAAATAATCGATCAATATGCAGATTATAAACAATATTTTCTGAGGATATCTATTAAATATACGGACGTCGCACGAATAGAAGATCTAATTACTATGTATTTGTCACTCTAAGACCAGTATCGAAAATCTTTTTTAGTTATATACAATACGTGATGAAGAATGACTAAAGCATTTTTCATTCTTCAAATTCTTAAAGCAACCTGTTTATGTTATTGTATGTTCTGCAAAATCTCTTAATAACGAAATAGTGGCAGATTTACAGTTATTACGGCACATCTCGTACAACGGTTAATTATTCTATTGATTTTAATTTGCAGTCGCCCTCGAGTGTAACTCACAAAAATTGTCAGAAAAACGGCCAGAGGTAAAGGTACATCCGATGTTCGCAGTTAGACTGCCATCGATGATAATCCTCGAGCATCGGTGTTCGCATAGCGAATGCTTACTGTATGGAACAGAGAACTGTAAAGTAAGAGAATAACGAGCACACGATCTTAAAAATAAGCAATGCGTTAACGCTACTCCCGCGAATCCGGCACATCAACTCTCATTTAAAAAATGTTTTCTTACTGTTGCTAAGTTCTCCAAGTTCAGGGTGTACAGCTTGCCTGCGGTTATTCTAATTGGCTTGTAACTTCTCATTAGCATAATACTGAGTATCTTCCTCACGCTCAGTGAAGACTGATACCATCTTTCGCTGGTTCTAAAAAACCGTGTTCAATCGTCTTTGTGCCTTAATGGTATCATTCATTTTATTCAGACAATTATATTTCCTGAATTTATATGAATGGTGCTTCGCGTAATATGAATGGTGTTTCGCGTGATATGTTAGGTCGAATCACAAATAATTTCTATTTCCTTCCTCTTTTTCTTAAAAAAATTTACCATCGTATGAGACATTTCACATAATAGAATTTAATGTAATTTATGCATTATTATTAATGATAGCTTTTACTCCCGCTGAATAGGAAATTTGATGATTCTCCCTGCGAGTATCTAGCAAAAAATAAATACTTGTTAGCGTCATAGGAAGTTATTTTTTATCCGGCTTAATGTCTAAAATATATTTTTAATCGTGCACTTCTCAAAATTCAAATATTATATTGTGACACTAAATAGTTCGAATTAACTACGTCTAACAGAATAAGAAAGCAAAGATTACGATCAAAGTACTTTCAGTGAAAAGTGTAATACGGTACTTACACGTATGCAAAAATTTTATTGGTATAATCTGTTAACTGCTGACCCGGCCAACTTTCGAGGAAAAGGACAGGAAACAGACTGACCATGAACGAAGCATACCACAAAGCTTGTTTCGTATCGTTCAATTTTACCGTCGCCTAACAGTAAATATAAGTTTTCTTGTTATTTTTTGGCTACATATTTGCAAATATTTACAGAAATAATAATTTTAATATTAAACACGACACTGTAAAATTTTCGCATATAGCATTACCGATAGTGCATTATCGGTAATGATACTACGATTGCGAGTACTCTTATCTGTTCCTGCACTAACCTGAAATATCGTTAAAGTAATACCGATCATGTTGAAACTTAATTGAAAAAAGAATGATGATATATTCGCGTTCTCAAGGCTTTTAATATACCTTCAAGTCTGAAAAAAGTTAACAGCATTCGTTAATAATAACATACGAAGGTGGGGTGAAAAGTTCCCGGCCTGAAATAGAGATGGGGCCAGCAGGTCTAATTTTTGGCTTGTATTCTATAGTAATATATCTTAATAGAATATTGTTACGCTCGCGCGGAGAAATAAAACGAAACAACGTTAACAAGAAAACAACTTCAACTATATTTACTATTTACAAGGGAACACACGTAACTCGCAGACTTAAGCTCTCTCTTTCGTTAAAGACCGTCGCGCACGTCACGACGACTCAACAGCCCCAAAGGGAATCTTTCTAACCCGTTGTTTATTAGTCAACGCTGATCATCTCTTGTTTACGACTCGTTGCTAAGAGAATCTGCTGTATGTTCAGGGCGCTAAAGGCGCGGGCATCAAGACACGGGCGTAACAATATATATAAATTTTCAGGTAGATTGCTCTGTTTGTGTACATTTGACAGCCAATTGAATAAGACGCCTCGATTGCTTAAGTGAAAATGGAAAAATCAGAGAAGCGTGCGGTCATCAAATACTTCTATTTAAAAGGCCTAACACCATTACAAATTAAAGAAGAGCTAGATTCCACACTGAAAGACTCTTCTCCATCATATTCAACGGTTAAACAGTGGGTTTCTGAATTTAAGAAAGGTCGCACGAGCACTTCTGACGAACTACGTTCAGGACGTCCCGTTGAGGTCACAACTCCCGAAATGATTTCAAAAATTCATTAAATAGTGATGGAGGACCGCAGATTAAAAGTAAGTAAGATAGCTGAGGCTACTAGGATGTCAACTGAACGTGTGTGCAATATTTTACATGAACATTTGAGCATAAGGAAGCTCTGTGCTAGGTGGGTGCCGCGTTTGCTAACGTTCGATCAAAAATTCACCCGGAAAACTGTTTCAATCGAAAATTTGGCGTTGTAAAAGTGAAACCCCAGCGAATTTTTGCGTCAATTTATAACTGTGAATAAAACTTGGATTTACCACTACACTCCTGAAACTAAACAACAGTCGAAACAATGGATTGGACCAGGTGAACCAACCCCAAAGAAAGCAAAAACAATTTTATTGGCGAATAAGGTTATGGCGACTGTTTTTGGGGAAGGAATTATTTTTATTGATTACCTAGAGAAGGGTAAAACCATTACTGGTCAATACTACGCAGAGTTATTACAGCGTTTGAAAGACGAAATGAAAAAATAAACGATCTCACGTGGCGAAGAAAAAAATCTTGTTTCACGATGACAATGCATCTGCCCATTCGTCGGTCGTTGCGATGGCTAAAATCAAGGAATTAAAGTTTGAATTGTTCCCCCAACTAGCATATTCACCAGATTTAGCCCCCAGCGACTATCATTTGTTTCGTAACCTTAAAAAATGGCTCGGAGGTAAAAATTTGAGGCTGACGAGGAAGTCATCGATGCTGTAAATGAGTGTTTTGAGGGACTTGACATATCGAACTATAAAAATAGTATCACTGCATTAGAGCACCGTTATGAAAAATATATAAATCTTGATAGAGATTTTGTTGAAAAATAAAACGAAAAAAAAACGAAAAAAGTTGTTTTTCTTTATCAGGCCAGAAACTTTTTATCCCACCCTCGTATGTATGTATTATATCTAAAGCCTCGTCTACGGTGGTCTGGCAAACCACCAAGCGTATTTCTATGCCAAGAAAACTTTTCCCCAACTGCCGTTCCGAACCGGCGTAAAACTGTAGGTCCCATATGCATGTGAGCAACCTGTGTTGCGCACCACATGCATATTTAAGGGAGAGAACTAGGCCCAGGCCTCAAACAGAGGCTGTAGTGCCAATTTATTATTATTATTATATCTAAAGCGTAAGTTCCTGCAAATATATATGTTGCAAAACTTTCGTCAAATTGATCATGGTATTAAGTAAATTCAACTCTCTATTTTATAAAATAAATTTCTGTAAACATAAGAAACAGTATTTTATATAAAAATATCTAGGTTATTTGTAAAAAAGCGAAATTTACTAGTATTCTGCAAGATTAACTAATCGGCAAATTTATTATTTTTATCTGAAGATCAAGTCGAACGAATAAATAGAGTATATGTCCGCTGAAACTTATATTTCCACTTTAACTTTAACGTGTAAGAAATTTAAATTATATTGGGAGTGTAAATAAGTTCTCAACCGTTTCACCATCAGATGGCGGTATAAAAATTTTCTGTGTATAATTCTAGATGATGACGCATCTATATTGAAGTTCTATAACCTATGTTTAAAATCAGTGCGTGTCTTTGCATTAACCTATAAAGAACATTTTCTTCTTGTAGCGTAAAACATGTCAAATTTCGTGCCAAATAAACCGTTTTTGCGGGGAATTTTACTGCATTATTTTATTCAAAAAAAATCTTCAGCAGAAGCACACAGAAATCTTATAGAAACCTATGGTGATCATGCTCTGTCGGAAAGTACATGCAGAGATTGGTTTAACTGATTTAAAAATGGTGATTTTGATGTTGATGATGAAGATAGAGAACACAGTGGTGCACCAAAAAAGTTTCAAGACGAAGAATTGGAAACATTACTTGCTGAAAATCCATGTCAGACGCAATCCGATGTTGCAAAATCATTAGGAGTTGATCGAACAACAGTTTCGAAACGTCTGACAGCATTAGGAATGATACAAAAGGAAGGATCTTGGTTGCCGTACGAACTGAAGCTGAGAGACGTCGAACGGCGTCTTGTCACGTGTGAACAGCTGCTTCAACGACAAAAAGGAAAGGTTTCATACATCGTATTGTGACTGGTGATAAAAAGTAAATATACTACAGTAATCCAAAGCGTAAAAAATCGTGGGTTACGCCCGGCGAAGCAGTAGCATCAACGCCAAAGCGGAATATCCACGGTTCC
>NW_014559109.1:0-1678 GCF_001313825.1 Dinoponera quadriceps
GCTTTGCGGAAATGCAACCCTGCATTCATAAGACATGTCGATGACCGTGCCACGGCTCGAATTACCAAACATCGCTTTGCGGAAATGTAAACCCGCAATCTCGCAAAGGAAATATAAAAATCAGGATAGTCAGCGTCCTCATTTAGATGACGCTGACACATCAACAACCGCCACCTCCGATTAAGACATAGGAAGAAGATAAAAGGGGACGTAAGACCGAAGCGGGCGCAACTCTAACTCTCAACTCTCGAGCACCGACACGCTGTCAGACGCATACGTAAAATTATATCAGGCAATCAAGAAATAAACGACCAGTTCATTTTTTATCAATTATTAGGCACTTTATTGAGTGTCGCGCCTCACCACTTCCTTTTTACTCTTCCGCGCTATGCCGGGCAACCCCACATTACCGCGACGTTTCCGGACGCGCAACAATTCTGGTGGTAGCGGTGGGTTCTGGCCTCCAGCAACAGCCTGCAATAGAAAAAGAAGAAGAACTCTGTGAAAAAGCAATCACAAGTAACAAAGTAATGTGCAGCAAATCTTGGGACGATTAAACAACGGGAACGGAAAACTACGTGGCAACCTAGAAGGAACGGACGTCGGAGCTACGACAACCTACACGGACCAACCACGATAGTAGAGGAGGCAACGGCGCAGCAAAGGCAGTAGAAACGACTTACCTCAACGCAGCGATCAGCGCCAGGCAACTCGACGCCGGACACATCAGTGTACCGATAACGAACCATGCGAGAACGAGACACCGCGACCCGTCGACATGCGTTCCGTCTTCCTAATGTAAGTCCTAATCTAATACACACAAGCGCACATACATACACACACACGCGCGAGACTGCCAAGCCGTCCGCGTGAATGTCTGAAGGTAGTAATATACAGCGTAATCCGTGCAAGAATCGATCCTGGCTGCACAGCGCACCTGCAGTGTATATACTGAGACAGCCAGCTGAACAAGTAATTCAGAATTTCGATAACTTAATAAATAACACAGCGTAAAGTGTACAAGAAAAAATACAAGACTCGCTAAATGTACTTGAAGATTCAAACGAAGAACAGCCCTCGATACACGTAGTAACAGAACGCGAATTTCCATTTAATGAAATCGATGATAGTGTATTGCCAGTAACTCCTCGCGTTAGGTGACAAAGAAACTCGCCGAGTATTAGTACCTTAATTGACGTGTCAGAAAGAGGAGAATTCTCTTTAACATCGTNAGCGTAAAGTGTACAAGAAAAAATACAAGACTCGCTAAATGTACTTGAAGATTCAAACGAAGAACAGCCCTCGATACACGTAGTAACAGAACGCGAATTTCCATTTAATGAAATCGATGATAGTGTATTGCCAGTAATTCCTCGCGTTAGGTGACAAAGAAACTCGCCGAGTAATAGTACCTTAATTGACGTGTCAGAAAGAGGGGAATTCTCTTTAACATCGTACGACGATAGCGTTTTCGATCCACGTGAGGTACTCGATAATTTAAATATGGACAGGCGTACAGAACAAGATGCACCTCATATTGACGGTCCCGCGATAGATGAGGAAATTCATAGATTACGGTCCACCGTCGCGCAGCGTACAAACGGTAACATAGAGGAAAACCCCTTACCAAGAGGCAATAGGGGAGTAGAACGTGACTCCCTAGTAGAAATTTTAATAG